>NW_010128604.1:0-45979 GCF_000699245.1 Pterocles gutturalis | reverse complement strand
TAACGTAAAAAGTATGGCCTCTTACACTTATTTCTCAGGAAATGTGTCAGACCTGGGGCTATGGAATACCTCTCTTTCTTTAAATGACTTCCTAACCTTGAAGATAAAAATCATCCTACACGTTCTTTATTTTTATGACTTTGTCCATGGCTCATTTAACCCTGCAGTACCCTTTCCAATGCCTTTGAGGAAATCTGGAATAAGCTCATTCTGGATGCAGATAATTGTTGCCTGGTGAATAGGATTTGGTCATCTTTAGGCTATCATAACTTTTTCTTCTAAACTGACATACCTTGACGTATGTTTGAGGACCACGTAACACTGACTGTGTAAGTTCTTGGTATTGCAAAATTATTAAAACCAAAGAGTTTATAGCTACTTTTGAAGCAACTGATGAATCTTGTAAGTAAAAATATTCATCAGCATTGTCTTACAGATTTATAGGAAGAGGGATTTTATATTTTACAGAAATATATTTGGCAAAGACCTGGAAACACTATCAGACAGTCAAAGTTCCTAGCTAACAAAAGTATTGGACCGTATTGGATTTTATTATAGTCCCAGTCATACAAAATTGGTAATTTTACATCTAAGAAGTGCAGCAACTCTTGAAGAATTCTCCTTGTTCACAGGAAAAACAAAACAAAACAAAAACAAAACAAACAAGATGAAGTAGCATATAAAATGAAACTCTTAACACATAGAAATGATCACTATTCCCATACGTGCAATTTCTCCTCTGCTGTGATCAACAAGTGGCAGATTTTTAAAGTTTTAATCCAGGATTTTGAATACGAATAATGAAAAAAAAAATCCAGAGTTACAGAAATTTATATTTTTACAAGGTCATAATCTTGCTATTACCTCATTAACGTTTTGTTCATTTGACAATTGTAGCTCTTAATTTGTGTTTTATGCTTTGGTTCAAAGCTTCTACTGCACTAAGTAGGCTAAGACCCAAATAATTTTAATTAGAGAAAAGTTTAATTGAATCTCTTCTAAACAAGAGTAAAAATGCTGATTTTTGTTCGAATAAGAACTTAATTAAAATACAAAACCTGTTCTTTAGAGAAAGGATAGCTATTGGAAAGTGTTTGGTGAGATAGGTTCTTTAGAGTCCAAACTTGGGGAATATCTAAGCCTCTGATTTTGCTAATGCTTATCTAGGGACTGACCATGTATTAAAAAATTAGTGCTGAATACTCCAGGTACTATCAGATGTTCAAATTAAACAATGTGTTCAAACAGATAAAATAATTTCTTTTATTAATATTCCTCTTTTCAAAGGTCACTTGCTATCAATTTTAGGTTGCTTGCATGTCCAGCATTAATATATGATAATGCCAATCGTACAATCATATTAAGCATACCAAAAACTTTCCCAGTTTCATCTGTGTTCTTATAGGAGCTGAGCATCTGATTCTCCAGACAAAGATTAAATGAGGAAGTATGCCTTGAAACAGCTTTAATGTATTTTACCTCAGTAATATGTATCTTGATATTACAATTATTATGCAATGCTTAGTCCTTTCACTGCAGTGCAACCATTCAATAATCAAAAGAAAGGGAAGTGGGATGTATTATCCTGTTGCTATTGTTAGAGGAATAACATTCTCTTAACTGATATACAGACGAGGATTGTTGGGATAAATTACCTATGCCTAATGTTTTAATATTCAACACACGATAAGTAATGGGAAGGGCACCACAATGACATTAGTGTGTTATCCAAAATATAATTTGAGAGTGAGTTCATCCACTTAACGTTTCGTTAAAAAAAAAATTTATGGAATACAAGGGAAGGAATATTTGCTTCTTTCTAAGATTTATGCAAACCTTTTCTCTTTCTCCTGAGGTCAACTGCCTGACTAAATAAATGTACTTTTATAAAGCAAGGTGGCAGCAAGAATCTTCTGACAGAAAAAAATGGTCTACTATGCTCATTTTTCATAAGTGCAGCAAAAAAATGAGATGCTAGCCATGACCACATTCTACTTCAGTTCCTTCGTTCTACATATTGTACCCATGTTCACCTAGTAGTACTTATTGTCTAGGTTTTATTAAAATTAACAAATTTCGTGAAACTCATCGGTGTTTTGTACTGAAGCATTTTAGCGTGGGTGTTGAAGAAAACGTCATGGTTAATATAGCTTTCAAGAACTCCTTCATCAGGTGTAAGATTTTAATCATATGTGCCTGGGGATGTATTTGTAGAGGGTATATTGGATCATCTTTTACATCCATCTAATGTTGTTCAGTGCATACTCTCTTTTTAAATAATTTTTATCTCTGCTGGTCTTGCTGGAAACAAAAGTCTCTGATGGAGTAATTTACTGTAGCAAGTATGCAGATTTTCTGTTAACTATGGATACCAGCCAATAGGAGTTACTTTCCTTGTTGTATTTACCTTTTTAAAAAAAATAATCTAGAAGCAAAAAGCATCTAGAAAACGTCCTGAGAATAAGACCTCTCTACCTGTGACTGCTGGAGGGGAGTTATGCAATCTTTAAAGTTTTTAAAATAAAAAATAATTGAAAAACTGTCAGGCACTGGCAACTAGGAGGAAAAAAAATAAATGTGTCTTTCAAAATTTCTTTAGTCTTAACTTGTTTTGGACGAGAGGCTTGTTGCTTTAATCTAATTTAGGAAGCTAAATCTTCTTTCAGAATTTTTGGTTCTTGTTAATAAATGTCTTCAATGAAGATACAAGTTTTTACACACATCAAGAATTTTCAGAAAATCAAATTATTAGAATCCAATGATATTCTAATGATATTTTAAATTCTTAATTTTTTTCTTCATTTTTTAATTTTCCTCATGAACCTATAGTGCACTAACCACTTTATCTTTTCTGTAAATGACCTCTTTAAACTGTTTCACTGTGCTACACTCTTGCCTAAAACTAATGGATCTGGGATCCCATCTTGAGTCCTAGAGGACTAACAGCTCTCAGATGATTCTGAAAATCTCCTCTTAAATTATAAGACATTGCCTAGACTAGGATTACTGTTATAAATGTTGGCTAATTCTGATGAGTCCTTTCATATCAGTTTAGATGAGGCTTGTGTGTGTTTGGTAATATTTTCCTCCATTTTTCATAAGAGTTGTGGGTTTGATCCTCCTTTTATTTACATGCAGTTATTTGTATGAAAAACAATATATGCTATTTCTGTTTATTCATTTTTATCACTTATTTTGCACAAATAAGTAAACTAGCTGCAAGGGAATGGGTAGTTAAATCCCTTGTGTGTGTGTGTGATTGTGCATGTGTGTAGAATATAACCAATCTCAGAAAAGAAGAGCAATAGAATTGATATTTTGGGGCAAATTCGGCACCTCAGTACTGGTTTAGTAGAAAAGAAACCATGATCAGAAGAGGAAAAGTTTTGAGAATGCCTGGAAATAGTATAGAAGTAGGAATTATAATGTTATGTAAGTAGAAATGGTAATATTACCAGAATACTTTTGATGCAGCACAGTATGGAATTAACGAAGAACCATATTATTAGCAATACTGAAAATGAGTATTTCAAGGATAAAAAAAAAATTGATGTCATGATAAGAGTATGCTGTATGTCCAAAATTCTCACTGAGGACTTGGATTCTTAAAGGGTTATCCAACTCCAGTTCAACTTGAGAAAGGAAGAAAGAAAGACAGAAAGAAAAGAAGACAGAAAGAAGAGAGAATTGATGAATTTCTGCATAGAAGTCTGTGTGCCTCAACACACACACACACACAAATTAGATACCATTTTAAAAGCATTTTATGCTACACTGTTAAAAATAAACCTAAAAATATTTGATCTGTCTTTTTGTTTGGAATACCTATATTTACCTTTACACTAGAAAATATGAATGCTGAAATATGTTACACTAGCAATCAAGACGTCGGTGAAGAGGGAAGCTGGATGGGAGGGGTAGAAGTGAAGGTAAGCCTTAGGGCTTACTGAAAAGTAAAACGACTCCTCTTCGTATCTTCTATACACAGAAGAGAAGTTTGGGAACTGTGTTACAAGACAATGCAAAAAGGAAGCCTACAGAGGGTGGAAGAAAGGACAGGTAGCTTGGTGGGAATACAGAGAAATTGCCCAAGCAGCCAGGGATCAGGTGAGGAAAACTAAAGCTCTGAGAGAATTCAATCTGGCCAGGGACATCAAGGGCAACAAGAAGAGATTCTGTAGATACATCAGTGATAAAAGGAAGACTAGGGATTATGTGGGACCTCTCCAGAAGGAAACAAGAGACCTGGTTACCTGGGATATGGAGAAGGTGGAGGTAGTCAATGACTTTTTTACCTCAGTCTTCACCAACAAGTGCTCAAGTCACGCCACCCATGTTGCAGAAAGCAAAGGCAGGGACCGTGAGAATTAAGAACTTCCCACTGTAGAGGAAGATCAGGTTTGAGACCAACTAAAGAAGCTGAAGGTGCACAAGTCCATGAGACCAGATGAGATGCATCCGCGGGTCCTGAGGGAACTGGCAGATGAAGTTGCCAAGCCACTATCCATCATATTTGAGAAATCGTGGCAGTCCCATGAAGTTCCCATTGACAGGAGAAGAGGAAACATAACCCACATTTTTAAAAAGGGGAAAAAGGAAGACGTGGGGAACAACAGGCCAAACAGTCTCACCTCTGTGCCTGGCAAGATAATGGAGCATACCCTCCTGGAATCTATGCTAAGGCACATGGAAAATAAGGAGGTGATTGGTAACAGCCAGCATGGCTTCACTAAAGGCAAATTGTGCCTAGCAAATTTGGTGGCTTTCTACAACGGAGTTACAGCGTTGGTGTATAGGGGAAGAGCAACTGACATCATTTACCTGGACTTGTGAAAAGACACGGATTTGACAGAAGGACCACTCAGTGGATAGGCAATTGGCTGGATCACTGCACCCAAAGAGTTGTGGTCAACGGCTCAATGTTCAAGTGGAGACCAGTGACGAGTGGTGTTCTGCAGGAGTCGGTAGTGGAACTGGTATTGTTTAAAATGTGTGTTTGTGACATGGACAGAGGGATTGAGTGCACCCTCAGCAAGTTTGATGATGACACCAAGCTGTGTGGTATGGTGGACATGCTGGAGGGAAGGGATGCCACCCAGAGGGACCTTGACAGACTTGAGAGATGGACCTGCCTCATGAAGTTCAACAAAACCAAGTGCAAGGTCCTGCACATGGGTTGAGGCAATCCCAAGCACAAATACAGTCTGAGAGGAGAATGGCTTGAGAGCAGCCCTGAGGAGAAAGGCTTGGAGGTGTTTGTTGATGAAATGCTCAACATGAGCCGGCAATGTGCTCTTGCAGCCAGAAAACCAACAGTATCCTGGGCTGCATCAAAACAAGCAATAGCAGCCAGTAGAGGGAGGTGATTCTGCCCCTCTGTTCTGCTCTCATGAGACCCCACCTGGAGTCCTGCATCCAGCTCTGGAGTCCTCAGCACAGGAAGGACATGGACATTTGGAGCTAGACCAAAGGAGGGCCACGAAGATGGTCAGAGGGCTGGAGCACCTCCCACACGAGGATAGGCTGAGAGAGTTGGGGTTGTTTAGCCTGGAGAAGAGAAGGTTCCGGGGAGACCTTCTAACAGCTTTCCAGTACTTCAAGGGGGCCTACAGGAGAGATGGGGAGGCACTCTTTATTGGGAGGTGCAGTGATAGGATGAGGGGTAATGGTTTTAAGCTGAAAGAGGGTAGATTTACATCAGATATTAGGAAGAAATGTTTTACTGAGAGTTTGGTGATGCACTGGAAGAGGTTGCCCAGGGAAGTTGTGGATGCTCCCTCCCTGGAGGTGTTCAAGGCCAGGCTGGATGAGGCTTTGAGCAACCTGGTCTAGTGGAAGATGTTCATGCCCATGGCAGAGGGGCTGGAACTAAATGGTCTTTAAGGTCCCTTCCAACCCAGACCATTCCATGATTCTTGCCAGGGAGCTGCCTGCAACACTTTCACATCTATCACATTTTCATACAGGTTATAGCTACTACTACTGAGGCTCCTAGGCCACTCTTATCCTTAGTGGGTAGTGTTAGTAATCTAACAGTGCTGATTTGACAGAACAGAGCTATATGCTGTCCTGTTTATACTGCCCCAAAATGCACAATCCGGGTCAGTGAGACATCCAGTGCCTGCCAGTCCCACCAGCTTTGTGCCGCTAGAGGAAATATCAAACTGGTAGTACAAAAGGTCTGGCATGAGGCAGGGAATTTCTCTCTAGGGGACTTCAGAGTCCATTCATTGTTACCTGTAACTTTAACAAAACAAGTTTTCTATGGATCTTGTAAAAATGACTGAATACACTATTTTGTTTATCCTACCTAAGGAGTGCATCTACTGATGACATGCAAACGTGAAAAGCAAACTAGTACCACAACAAAATTTAATTTGAAAATGAATTTGAAATTTGAAAATAGAAAGGCTTTCACTGCACTTTCTTTTCTTTATTTATTATGTAGTCAAAGAGAAGTTGCCAGGGAACACACTCTGCCAGGACGCTACATGAATCCAATCTGACTCCTTTTGGGAGCAAACACAAAACCTTCTCCTAAAAGGCCTTGCTACTGCAAGCACTGTCATTCACTTCAACCTGCAAATTTCAAGCCATATTCCCCCCCTTTCTCCACCAAATAAATTAGCCAAATTAAAAAAAAATCTCAAATAAAAGCTTAGTTGAAGTAGAGCTCTTATGTTCAAATTGGGAAAAGCCAGACTGTGAAATCCAGTATGTGTTTCAGTTGTTCCTTTTACATGAAAGATGATTGGCTACTGCTCGGATAGTAGTACTGAGAATTTTTGATTGACATTTGTGTTCTTTTCATGCCATTCTTTTCTACTGACTAAATATGTATATGCAGAAACTATTAGAATATGAATTCTGAAATTACCCACTGCAGTTAACATGCAAAAAGCAAATTTTCAAAGTCTGATATAGGACTCAGGTATCTGTGCTTTCTTCTGATATAATAATAATTAATTTTTGTAAGTACTGGATGTTAACATAATGAAGATGTTGACACTGGAGATAATACTCCAGTGGCCAAATTACTTCCAGATTTTTTTCTTGTATGAACTGCTTGAATTCTGGTCCTTGGAGGTAGGTTGTTCTTACAAAGAAAAAGCACATATTTTGCATGTGTCTAAGAATACTAACTCCACCACAGTGTCAGAACTGCTTTTTAGTGCCCTATAAACAGGCAGAGTTGACAAAGGAAAAAGTAACGTCAGGTCATCCAGGATATGAAATAATTTTGTATTGCTTTTTATCAGTTTATTTTGATAGAGATACTTTAAAAAGTATTTGAACTCCTCTCTATTGGGTATCTGTCAGAAAAGACAGGAAGTTATTGTAAAACAAATCCCTCAATCTGAGACGAATCCTTCTTGCTTTTTGATATAGCTGTAATCATATAATTCTGCACAAACTAGTATTATGATTGTAATAGTGCAAAATGCTCAAAATTTATCACATTTGATTTCTTGGAATGTGATAAAGAAGGATGGTTTCAGATGAATGGTTCTATCATAAGGAACATCTAGGTGACAAGTACTACCCGACTGACATTGGCTTCCACATCACAGGGTGCACTCATCATATTTTGCATGTACCCAAGGCCAAAGACAATGAGTAGAGCTCCATGAAGTAGACAGTGGTGGTCGTCAGTGAGTATTGAGTCAAATGAGTTAAGCAGATATAGAGTTATTCCTGTTGTGCACATTGTAGTACATGAGACTTGTTTGCTCCAAGAGTCAATTTGAGAACGGCTTAACTGAGATTTATTTAGTGATAATGTTCTCTTCTTTGAATGAGTATACTGTCTCTCCTAGAAGAGCTTGGAGCTGCAACCTAACCCAAATTATTTTAATCAAGATTATTTTAATTTTACCTATGGCTGAACTCTTTAATAAGGAAGAGAAAGCTGAGAATTAGAGATAAGACTGCATACTGGATGAGATGAATCTGATGGGACCCAGAAGGATTTCATTAGCAAACTCTTATAGCTTGTCTTTGCTGCAGTGATAGCCCACATCTCACCAAATCTGCAGTTTAGGAGCAGCTGATAGACTGTGACTTTAATTGAGCCTATGTTTTGATGGAACACTAATAAAGGGTATCTGTTGTCATGTTTGACTTCTCCTGCTTGAATATTTTGTGTACTTAAAAATAGTAAAGAAGCAAAAATCTTGATGAAAAAAGGCAAGTATTGTAGCAATAACGATAAACAGATAATTGCTTTCTTTCTTTCTTTGTTTAAATAAGCTGTATCTTCTCACTGATGCCACAATCAGAATTCATTTGCTTCTTTACATACTCATTACTTTTTCATATAGATTTATTTTTCATTTAATATTCACACTTTCTTAGTATCAGCATAATCTGAAATGCCTGTCTTTGTGCAAGTATGTAGTTGAAAATTGGAGTGTTGCTGCATTTTTATGTCTAATTGAAAATAAATATATAAAGCTGCCAGTTGTGCTATGTCTTTTGGTTGATGAAAGGTCATTCGTAATCTTTTTTTATAGTTAATGGAATGCACCATTGTGATTACACTGAAATCTGAATGCCTGCAGAAAGTTTGAAAACTAAACAATTGTATGCTAGATAACAGAGAAAAATAATTTCCTTTGGAGAATGACCTTTCAAAAGTGACTAGTCCACATCTTTTTAGTGATGCAAACATGTCAGCTACACACTGTGTACAAACCTCCCTGTCTTTGCCATATGCAAATATCCTCACTAAAATGGCAAAATAATGCTACACATTGTAATATTTATTTTTTCACAAATGTTCATCAGATAATAGCTTTTAAGGGTCTTTGAATACGGAACACTCTGTGTGCTGTCAGCTTAGACAGTTGATTTTGTTTACAAAATGTCAGCATTTCTTTTTTTATGAAAAGGACAGATGATAGTGTCTTCTGAAGAAAGGAACGTCAGGCCAACTCTCAATTTACACTGTCTGCAGTGACCTCTATTGTCTTATTCACAATAGCATCAATAGTAAAAGGTAATTGTTACATACATGACGAAAGAAAAAAGGTACAAGAATGTAAAGATAAATGAGATAATCTTATACTAGATCTAAAATCATTATCTAATAAAACATTGTGCTATATTTATCAGTGCAATTTCTTCAGAAAACCTCAAATTCAATTAAGATCAAAGTATAAGTCAGAATAAAACTAGGGATATGCAACCTTAAGGCCTTTCCTTCAGATGAATGATTTATGGTCAGTAAAGCTTACAGTTAACAAGCATGAAGTATGAAAGAAAAATACTTAAGAAAGTATCTCTTAAAGACTAATCAGGGCAGACTCTTCCTTTCCATCTTATAAATAATTTTTACAATGTACTAAATAAATGTTATTTTCAGAACACAGACTGCTTCTCAGAAGTCTTCACATATGACAAAAAGATAATAAGAAAAAATTGCATAGATTCCTATTCAGAGAAGCACTTATGCACCTATTGAGAAAAACAGTTAAAAACACATGCTGATACTGGACCTTTTACATGGGATTTATGTCATTGGAATGTATGACCAAATAAATGATAATGGTATTACATGGCTAGGTCCAATAAACTTATGCCATATTCTGGCTACTTTGTATCTTTCTGGCTTGCATTTTCTATTTCACTCTAAAGAGACTATTTTTTGTTCATCATAGACTGGTGGATAGAAATCTCTGCTTTTTGGACTTGTGTGCCTGTAAAATGTCGTCTAGCTAAAGGTAATGTAGCCACAAAGGAAGAAAAATGCATATTGAGCCATTGAAACACAGGCATTGACAAGCTCTATGTGCTTCCTTGATGAATTAAAAACCACATAAGTGCACACGCGTAAAAATAACACTGTCTTGTAAATAATGTGTTGTATATTGCTGTTCCAACGTACCAGGCATTAGGGGATCACAGTGTTGCATAGCATTGACCTGGACTGAACGTGCCTTATGTAACCATATTGTTTTGTGGTTCCACCCAGTTATGCAGAGAGAACAGTTTATATTAGCCAAATTTGAATTAATTGCTAGGACTGTTTTTGGTTTTAATTATGACATTTAATAATCTAGAACTTTTTAAACTGTTACATTATGATAATCTAGAACACAGTCTTCTTTCATCTCAACAACACCTCTTCAGTACCTGAAATCCTTTGTAAGTTTTTGAAATAGAAGCCAAAGTATTCTATATCACACTTCAAATCCCTATTATGTTACTTTATAGCTATATTCTGATATAAGAATCCAGCTGCATGCTTTCTTGTTTGAGAAGATTATCTATTTATTTGAGTTCCTTTTGTATACCAACTCTTTTTGTCAACTGTTCTTTCTAGCAGCAGTAGTTCTTTTCCCTTGTTAGTAACACGGAAGTATGAGTCACATTTTAGGAACTCCTGCATTATTTTAATGTGTTTAATTATATTATATGTATGTGTACACATTCATATTATATTTCAATAACTTTCAAGCTCTTTATCCAAGCCCAAAAGAATAGTTGTCATAATATTTGACTTTCCGTGATTCTAGTCTCAACATCTACAGGGACAAAGGTACGTCCTAATAATATGTTATAATTGGTCCCTTTGCACAATTAATAACTCAAGTCTTATCAGTCAGTGCCTTTCTGTTTGTGAAACAAGTGCTGCAGACACTATGCAGAGAAAAACCTTCACTCTGAGAGAAACTCTAAAGCTAAGTAAGAAAAATGGCTGATGGTTTGAGATTTTTCCCCATGACTTTTGAGGGAAGATCCCATTCACAGAACTGTAATTGATCAGGTGAGCCATCAGCTGCTGTACAAAAACCAAAAAACTAGTAGGGCTCATCAGAAGTAAAAAATTAGTTTTGTAAGCCTATGGTACCCAGCTGCTTTGTGTGGTAATTAGTCAGTGAAAGTAGCAGTCATGAATATCTTGGAAAACTTCTCACTACTGCAGGTCGAATGTGACTGCTTCCAAGCTAGTGCAGTAGTGGCTCCAGAGTTGCTTGACAAAATATATTCTGAGGAAGGCCACTGCAATGGCACGTAATATACAGCCATCTTGAGATGGTCCTGCTTTTTAAGTTAAATAGGTGTGTGAAGGGGAGATGGGCAGTTTTGTTATTTCCCATACCACCTACAATGCAGCACTAGAAGAGCTGAGGTGCTCCTCAGCTGGGCAGAGAGAGTGGGGGGACTGTTGGAGCTGCCCTGCAGTGGGGGCAGCAGGGGCTCTTTCAAAGGAAGTTTCCCTCCCTCCTTTTCCACCACTCAGGATGGATGGGGAGAAGTGGTTTATCCACACCAAATACATACATGATTCTTCCCTTCTTGGACACTTACAGGACAACACATTAAAGAGCCAGCTAAGACCATCTCATTTGTTCTCTGTTACTGCACAGATGGTTGTCAGGTGCAGAAATTGACCTTTCTTAGGCACCCCCTGAGAAAAACTACATGAAGGTAATTACTAAATAAGTCAAATGAGATTTGGAATGACTGTATGAATTAGGTGAGTAGAATCTTCCATGATGATTGAAGAAATGGTAGCAATGCAACTGCTTCTTTTACTTTTGCCCTTGAGGTTTCATCTGAAGATGATGTATTTCTGAAAGTTGTCACTGCAGAAGGTTTTCCAGTTCTGAACAGATTTTGTGCTATGGCATTCAGCAGGCAGGCTGGAACTGGATTATAGCATTTCTAAGGGTTAGATAGTTGAGGATAGCTTTTGGGGAGAAGGGGTTGGAACACAAGCAAAACCAAAATCATTATGCCAAAACCAAAAAACCACATATCCAAATTTCCTGTTTTGCTTTCTGTCCTTTGCATTGCCAAGGACATTAAGCAGGACAGACACTTAAGAGTTCTTATCCTGCTGTTTTTTTCTGGAGTTCATGATCTTTCTTTTGAGCATTCAAGTAATTATCACAGCAACTATTTGTTCATATGTCAAATCAGTAATTGAATGAAAGATCACTTTCAGTAGACTGAACTTAGTGAAAGGAAGAAGCAGGTCTTCTAAATGGTAGTACAAAAAATTAAGTTAAAAAAAAGGGTAATGAATGCTTCACTTAGAAGAACATACTGATTTATATATCTTTTAAATTACTGCTTTCCTGTTGGGTTATGGAAGAAAGACGACAGCATGACAGTATCATATAAAATGTGATTTCTGAATGGAACACTTTGATTTGGATTTGCAATATCTTTCTTATTTTTCTCATATCTGAGATGGAACATGGAATCCATATTGGAATCAACAATAATAAATGACATAATGCTTCCTTCCTGATGGGATAGCATGAACCTTATCACATATGTATAGAGGAGAGAACAAGTTAGACAACAACATAGAAACACATGAATGTGTCTCCCAGCCTAATACATTAGAAATTTACCATCTGAATATTTAATACTCAGTTCTCAGGATTTAAAGCAACTTGTGGGCTAAACATCTGGAACAAGTTATGTTTCAAACTTAGATTACTGACATAGCAAAGCAACTGCATATCAGCAATAAATTCTTACCTTATTTTTAAGGGACAAACAAAGCAAGGTGATTTTGATTCCATAATATACACTATACCATGAAGTAGGACTGACCATTCAGTTAAGAAAGATACAGGTTTTTCCGATGCATTAAAGAATTAATTTGATCACACAAATAGATAAGCTACATACTTATACAAGCTTATAAAACATTTGCTAAAATATTTATGGAGTTAAATTATTTCATAAATTGTACTGTAGTTCACTGGGATGGTTTCATTTTAATATTAATATGGACAAACTGTGCCAGAGATGCCAAGAAACATATTTCTTGATCATTCTTATTTATAGAAGTGCTTTTTGGTTTAGGGCATGTTAAGTGAAAGATAAAAGGAAAAACTTATTGAGATATCTTAAGGTGATAGGTGATAAGTGAAGACCTATATGGAAATAGGTCACAAACTATCACTTGCATATAATAAATATTTTAATTTAGATTGCTGCAAAATGCTGTTTGCAGTAGCTTTGCAGAGAAGTAGTTGAGTGTAAAATAGCTTTAGAACAAGAAAGCTAAAATGATAGATTTTCTGGCACAGTTTTGAAAGAAGTGTTTATCATTTTAAATCAAAATGAATTCATTTTGTACAATTCATACAGTGGATATAAAACCATTCCTCTAATGTGATCATCCCACACATGCTTTAGTTTGTCATTCTCCTCTTTCTTTCTGCAGGTGTTGTTAAAAAAATGGAAAAGCCTCCACTTGCCAAGATGCACGTGTACGTATCTATTTACAGCATTAAATGGGAAAATAAGCCTTCTTAGAATTCTGAAAATGTTGAATTTGTTTTTCCCAGCTGGAGAGTGGAGTTTGCTTCATTTTCACAAATATGTCTATGTCAGAATGTTCTTCAGCTTTACGCTAGGAAAGTGTGCTGCGTGTTATGGAATTCAATGGAAGGAAAGATGACGGACCGTCTTTGGCAACTGTTACATCCACCTGGTGATTGAAATAGACGTGGTGATTTTCAAATGTGATTACTCCTATGGAGTGAAAAGGTTGATTAAACAGTGAATCCTGAGATTTCTCCATGCTTTTCCTTTGTGTATGCCCAGGAGTTGCACATGAAAGGTGATCTTCCCTCTGAAATATTTTTGCATTATATTCCTGGAGTTGCTGCTTGGATTTATATGAGTTCAAGACCATCATTCATAGAAAAAATGAGAATTTGTTCTATAATTCAAGAATTTGGGCTGTTGTTTTTCTTTTCGGAATGTTCTCTGTGTGTGTGTCCCAATAAAAATGGGATGCAGAAACCAGGACTTATTAAAGAAGCTGACTGTCAAAGTGTCCACCTTTATTCCTACTGGTTTCCTTTCAGTATGCAACTATCTTAATAGGGAGTCATGAAGAAAGCCAAAAAATGCATAGTTGCAATTACTTTTCCCATCATCAGCTACTGGCCTTCTTTATCCTACTCTATGCCCACACATATTCACATTACTTTATTTTGCATTTTTGAAAAGGTAACTTCATGTCAGTCCTCTGGTCTAAGAGATAGGCTTTGCTCTTGAGATATGCATGATCTGACATAATCTAAAGAGGTACACCCTTACCTGTCCTGATATGAGGTAAATAAATGAATATGGGAAGCTGTGATTTAATCTCTTCAGTTAAAGCCATTTTGGTATAATCTTCTATCCTTTCTTGTTGCAGCTTTTCTATACTATAAGAACATTTTAAAATTCAGAAGCTAAATTCCTGTGAAATGCATCATGTATCTTTTCAGAGCTTTTAAATAATGACATATGAACTTAGTGGGCTCAACTTCCCTGTATCAATAGAATTTTAATAACATTATGACTTCACTAATAATAAACACAATATTTCAATAATATTTTATAAAATTATTCTCCCTTTCAATTACAAAAAATTTAGATAGTATTAAAAATAATGTTGTCAATTTAACAATTAAAAATATATCTAGACATAATTACATACACAGATAGGAACTCCTTTCATAATTTTTTTTTCTACTAGCACATTTTTTTCCTTTATTTTTTCTTGTGATTCCATGTCCACTGTGTCTCTGTATATAACAGTAAGAACTGAGACAACAGAAGTTGTATATTGTGGTATCACAAGAATGCTGTTCAACCTACTGTTTGTGCACCTAAGACACAGTCTAATGTCTAGAAAATGGAGGAGGCTCTGGCCATTGGAGAGCTGCAGATGAAGCAGGCAGCACACTTTCTGCCGTGCTCATAAGAATTAATTTTCATACTCAGGCATACCATGCTTTACCAGCAATGCCATATTACTTCTAACCAACAGTAGTCATCAGGTCTTCCTGAAGTTTGGACAATGAAACCTAACATGTGACGGTCTTTCTTTACACTATGATCAACTAGTAAAATGATACATCCTACACATATTTAGTAATCAGAATGATTGTTAATCTATTAAATGCTCTCTTGAACTTTTTAAATCCTAAGCACTAAAGCTGTCAAATTGATTATCACCTGGTCTCTTTCCAGGTGGAATTATGTGAGACCCTGAGTCAGTCCCACAACGGACAACTACCAAATGGGGAGGTCTCCTCTTACGCAGCTGCAGGAGCAACTCCTCCTTCTCTTCCCTCTTTCACGTGGTGTGGTTCTGCTCCTTTTTAGGCTCTACTCAAGATCATCACTGAAAAGATTGATTGCACTAACCCATCAGAAAACCATCTGAAATTGTCCCACAGAGAGACCTGATGTATGTTACAGCTAAAGCAAGGTAAACAGAGACAGCATGCAGTAGGGTGCAGTGACAAGGTGTTAGATTGGCTCAAGCTGTCTTGTGTAATTTTGTTTTTGAAAGTGAAGTGACACAGCTTTTGTAGCTTGCCTATGAAAAGCAGTGTTATTTCTGGCTGATGGTTTTTTTTTTTTTTGTTTGAGGGTTTTGGGGTTTTGGGTTTTTTTAAACTGTATGTTAGTGCTAGAATACTTCATCCGTCCAGAAAGCATACTTTGGGTTTGAAACCATTCAGAGATCCTGGAATTTGGTTGAAAAGAGCTCCTAAAATTTTAATGACTTTTAAAAATGTGATTTTACAACTTCAGTTATCACTTAACCTAAGTTGGCCAAAGCTTTGAGAAGATATGTCTATTTCTGTCTCCATTCTACTCTAAAATGAATTAGTGAAGATCAAAAGGTTGCTAAATATTTTTTAATTTTTTTTGACAAAGATTAAGTAGACTATTTAACCTTTGTGAATGGGGAGCACTGATATTTTAGGGAAGACAAAACTGGACAAATAATGGATTATGTACAGGTTTCCCCTGCCCAATATATCCTTTCTTTCAGGAAACTGATGATTTTCAAGCTCCAGCAAAATGTTCCTGGTTCCCTTTGATTCTTAAGAAGCTACTCATGTCTCAAGGCCTTGTTGGACAAACATCCTGATGTGACTGTTCTTTGTCATTTTGTCTCTGAAATCCTCTCCCCCTGAGCATCTCTCTCCAGGTTGTCTTGCTGTCAATTTAGAAATATATAGGAATAGATGAAGAGTAGCTGTGAATAAAATTAACCTCCCCCCCAAAAAAATTGATTTAAAAATAAAGGAGAAAAAAATCAATCTTCCATAGGTAGAAATTTCTTTCTATTCTTCTTCCATCTTTTACTCTAAAATAACTATGTTTTTTAAATAGCTTAGAAACTTACTGTGGATTACTCTTTATGCTCTTTTTAATGAAACTAATTAAAATTTCACTGTAAAAATTGTGTCATGTTTTAGTAATGAATATGGTAAACACTTTCATGTTAAAAGGAGCATATAGATGTAGATTTAGACTAAATATTGATCTAGTTGTAATAGTAATATAAGCCCATGTACATTCATAAAGCAGTTAATTTCACACACACACATGGGTATTGTAGCAAGCACTTATTTGCCTCAGAATCAAAAGTTTCTGTACAACAATTTAAAAAACACAGAAAATACATCTAACAAATTAAACTGTAATAAAGCAATGGCAATTAAAAAATAACAAACATAAAGTATTGACAGAAAAAGTGAGTGCATACTTTAAAATAATTTGACACATGACTTTTTTTTTTAATCATCCTACAAATATTTATTTTATCAGCAGGGAAAAACACCCACAGTAAAACCAGCAAACAGTAACAGTCTGCCTTCCTCCTCAGTTTATCTGTGATGACATCAGTTACTCAGTTTTTTAGAAAAAAAGATCTCCACAAGAATTATTGATAAGATTTTAGGGCTTGGTTATCTTAAGTTTATCTGAGATCATTGACTTTAATCAAGTTAGTTTCAGGAAAGATTGCATAATTTCTCTGGTTCCTCCTAGTCTTGCTGAACCTTTATCACCTTTTTTATGTTAAAAATCATCTGGATTCCCTTTCTGTGGCCATGCTACTTAATGTCGGGAAGGATTTTGAGAAAATAGGATAATGTTATTCACATAGAATCTTTGAACTATTTTTTGTAGGGAACAGACTATTGATTGTGTCAGCATCCCTCACACTACATGCAAGGATTCAGCATAAAACAACAACTCATTCTGCAATGAAACACGAGACATGATTGCCCTGAATCAATCTTATTAGCTCCAAAAGCCCTACAGTACTTTCCTCAACTGTTTTGACGCAGAATTCACCCTAATTGATTTCTAACAATATAAATATGTTACTGCCATTTTATTTTATCCTGTTCCAGACACAAACTTCTTTTAACATATTGAGCTTTGCAACCAAATACCTACATAAAAGGTTAATTGGAAGAAAAACTAAATGCCTATGCTTTGTTTCAAAACCCCACCTTACTGCAGCTTATAGAGCATGCTTTTTAAACAGTATATTGGCACTGAAAGACCTTCTGTATGGAGTTACCTTAAACTAGTGTGTCAAATTTGCCCACAGTTTCTTCCTACGTGTTAAAATTAAAGCTTCTTTATAACTAAGTGTTTAAGCTTTAAAGTATGAGCTTGTGGAATTTTTATTTTTAGTTTGGTCTGCTATAATGAATTGTTCCATTAAATTGATAGAAACAAATGTTGTAGTATAATGGCAGCTGGTGCTGCTTGTCATACAAGGCTTATTATCTATTAAAGTTACAGATCAAATTCTTCTTTCAGTTAATTTTTTGTAAGTCCAGAATAGCACATTAGTTTCTCGGGAGTTATAAGCAATGTCTTTCGACACATGCATGTCTTCCTTCTTTGAATAAGTTCCTAAAACTGATAGCCAAATTCAACTCTAATGCAAACTGAATGTCCTAGTTTACACCACAATTAATTCAGCCATTTCAGCCCATTTTTGAAGACTATCCTTGGGAACCCTTTCGTAATATACTGGCTACGGTAACTACATTTGTTGACATACT
The DNA here is from genome assembly GCF_000699245.1 of Pterocles gutturalis. Taxonomy (NCBI): domain Eukaryota; kingdom Metazoa; phylum Chordata; class Aves; order Pterocliformes; family Pteroclidae; genus Pterocles; species Pterocles gutturalis. Next base: position 28,130 of record NW_010128604.1, on the reverse strand, counting down.
ATTAAATCCTACAGGCTAAATATGCCTTACTCCACTGTGATTCTGGAGAAAATGTATTGAAGTAAATGGAGATACATGAGTTTAAATGGTTATACAAGGCAAAAGGCATCCTGTGAGACAGAGTAGACAAGGATGAATCCATTGTCCTCATTTAAATTGCAGCTTAAGCCTGTGCCATTCCCTGAAGTTTCCGGAGGTAGAAGGATAATGCACTAACTCACTATCATCCTGTCAAGTACATCTGTGTGGCTTTTATTAGGCCTGCAATTTAGATTCAGTATAAAAAGGGCCAGTATCCTGATTTATCACAGTTTTATGACACAGGTGTTCTCTCTGTGCTGAAGAAAGTAGAAAAAATGGTTTCCTGGGAGTCCAGCTTCTGAATGACACAGTTATGTATCTATTGGGATTTTGGGGACAATTCTTTTAGGATATTAGATCCTACCTCATCCTAAGGAACAGATCTGAAATTTTTGCAATATTCTTATTTTCAATTTGCATGGTGCCATTTAGGTGCAGTTTCAGACTAATGATGCGATAGAAGATGAGTGTAATAATGCCCCATTCCATAACTGCATTAGGCTTGAAAAAGCATGGAGAGAAGGGAAGATTGTATTTGGGATTATAGATCCCAAACAGAAATAACAGTATTTGATCATAATCAGGAGGCCAACTCAGTGACCCCATAAGGGCATCCTTCTTGAAGAGGGCCAGTCCTGCTGAGGTGGGTACTAGTGTGTAAATGGGAGGGATGAAAGAGGGCAGAGGAAATGTATAGTATGTTGGATGGCAGAATGTGTGACTTGTTTGCCATGCTAGAACGTTAGGAAACCGTAATGCAGTAAGTATCTATTGCTTTGGAGACTCCAACAATCATCAGAGTTTGATCCTCCATACCAGGGTACAGAGTAGTGGGCTGCTGTGCAAAAACTGTGGATCCAGGGCCGTCAGGGCAGTGTGGTGCCCTTCCTCTTGAAATAGCCCTGTCCCACCGCTGCCAGTGAGGTGAGGTGGGCTGGGCCGGGGATCGTGATGGGGTCAGCTGAAACCCAGCCATCCCCTGGCACCATTACAGGCCCTGAGCCCAACAAGGAAAGCAGCCCCTGGGCTGGGACACAGGGTCAGTAGAGAGCAAACAGTCAGACACAGTCCAGCGCTCAGCAAACTCAAAGTGATAAGGCAGACCTAAGGACAAGACAGTTAGTGAGTCAGGAGCAGAATCTGGATCAATGGGGAAATGATGGGACACAGCAAGACTGCAATACAGATGGAATACATTGAATATCTCCAGGATCTCAGCTAGAGCCAATCTTGAGAACCTCAGCTTGAAAGAGACACCTTCAACAGCTTCCCTTTCTTGAGCATAGCTGTGCTCTTTCCTAGTTAGTCCTGAGTCTTGGTTGCCAGAACCTGGCAGGCTGCAGGGTGCTGTGTGTCGGGATATTGTATTTGCACACAATAAGATTGAAAAGATAACGCGCAAATGGCTAGAGTGAATTGCCCTACTGTTTTGGGCAACTGTGGCTATAGAATCTCCTGTAGTTCAAGGTTTGTAAGAATGACTTGGACTGCTCCTGGAGAGTCTTTCTGGATGAAAACTGCTGTGAATTCTTAATTCTTCGTCTGGAAGTAAGACAAATCTGTGATAACAGAACTAAAAACTTTTGCAAAGCATATAATATATTCACAGAAACATGCTTGCTTGTGACTTTTTGTGTTTTTCTTTCTTTTGATTGTTAAAATTTTTGAGTTCTGAGGAGTATAGGCTTAGGGTTATTGTTTTAATATTTTTCCCCTATTAGAAGTAATGCATTTTTTTAGAAAGAGTCAACTTCAGCATTTTACTGTCCATAGTTTTCAAGCTGTGATGACTTACTGTTTCTCCTTTTTTCATCCATGTATTGCATGATACTTAAAATTAAGTTGATATTTCTACTGGCAGTTTCTTCAGAACTGGCTGTGAGTTTCAAGTCTGAGCTTTTCGAAACGACCAAAGTAGCTCTAACAATGGATTTCCTCCTTGCAAATAAGACTGATTTCACAACACTAATCTATGAATATCTATTTGGGGAGGCCTTACTTTCTTTGGTACTAGCTGACAGGTAAGAAATACTCTTCCTCTTGCAGCATTTCAGAGTGTTTGGCGAGCTCCAACAGATAACTATCACCTTAGAATCTGAAATTCTTCCAAATGTGAAATTGACGAGTTGTTTAGTTTGCAGCACTTTAGCTGTTCCTAGTGATGGTGACTTTTGCCTAACTACCCTCCCTTATGAGTTTAACATTATTCTATGAAAACCAGCCAGAATTTTATGCCATTTTCTGATGACCTTACTTGGGTGGTTTGGTGTCTCAAATATTTACCAAGCAACTACCTTAAACCTTTTTCTTCCCTCTTACATTTAATGAAAAAACAAATGCACTCCCATTGTTGAGTTGACGCAGCAGAAATGTTTTGGGGTTGGATCCCAGTGGAGCCTTCAGCATATGTATTATGAAATCTAACATTGCATTTTTACCTCAGCTGTTCTGTCTGCAATTTTTCTCTTTTTTTTGTCACCATGTTCAGCTTCCTATCTCTGTTCCAATATATCTACCATCCTACTTGGCAAAGAAGCTCAACTTGTTACTGAAAACCTCCTTTTAAATGCTGACTGTACATAGGCTTTAGCATAATATGATAGTAATAATTTGCATATGAAGATTACACCATCAGAAGCGGAACTGTTCTGTCCTTTTCTGCTCAAGACACTAATAAAGCAGGTTCTGGGAAGTCATACTAAACCCAAGTGCTGTACTTTATAAAGCACCAGTTTTGCATGTCAGCGTCTACTCTTTCTTGTAGCAGCCTGCAAAAGTGTTTGTGATCCACAGCTCCTCTACTCCTGAACCTGTGAAGGAGCATAGTAAGTGTGTAAAGTCTATCTATCCACTTGCACATGTACTCATGACAAAACACAGAATGCTCTTATTTGTAAACAAAACTTATTTGCTTTTCCTATCAAATGAAAAATTCAGATTATCTTTTAAAAAAAAAGCAAACACAAGTAGGAGGTGAATAGTTAAGTTTCTAGACCTGTTACTGTTTGACAAATGATAAAGACAGACAGGTGACTTATTAAGGCTTCTTTATTAATTATTAAATGTTAAGGCACAGATTTTAATCTGTGGTCAAGTACAAGGATGGTAGGTGCTTGAAGATCCTACCTGTACTTTGATATCAACGTAAAATAAGAACTAGCAGGTAAGTATGTCTCCCTGTCCTGCAGAGTGAGAACTACTCCCCTTTGCACACGGGCCAAAAAACCCAAAATAGTCAAAAAACTGTAGCAAGAAAAAGAATCCATGTTAACCGTTGGTGTAAACTGTCTCTGGTATTTCTAGCTTTGTGTGCTTGGCTGTCATGATGATCAAATGAACTGTCATAGTGGAACAAGTTTGAGTGAGAACATTTATAGTAAAAGAAATGTCCTTGCTTAGCAATGTCTATGTTCTGTTCACTACTGTTGAAGATTTGTGGTTTAATCCCGCAGCAGGGCTCGTAGCCTATCCTCACAGTTTATTTTCTGCTTGACCCTTTGGTTAAATTGTAATCCTATGTGTGGCATTGCAGTCAAAAAAATTATGTCACAAATCCAGCATAATGTTTTTTGCTGTAGGACGAAGCAGTAAAAGGAAAGGAGCTGAGAGAGGACCAAATATGGTTTATTACAGAAATCTTTAATAAATAAAAATATATTTCTTTATTTTCGTTGAATTTATGAAATCTTCAGTATGCAGCGTACAGACCCTAGTACTGCTACAGCAAAAAAAGCTTTACTCTGCTATGGTCTATATTTTCTTCTTCCCCCTTCTTTCTCAATATCAATCACATTTCCTTTTGTTTGGAAAGAGAACATATTTGGGAGTATCAATTTCGTAATTACAATAGTCAGTCTGGAAAAAATATAAAAGTATTACATCTGGAGGACTGAACTGGGACTTGGGAACTCTGTATCAGTGGATAATAACTTTTCAACCTTGTATATTAATATATGAGACTATTTTGGAATGGGTGTTGTCTCTCCATCTCTGTATTTACAACATGTAGTACAATGGGTCTCCTTTGTCAGAAATTTAGAGTGATACTATAATATAATACTACTGTACAGTAACTATGGCACTCCTGATAAGAAGCAGGGCTGAACACTTCTGTGTGCTCAGATCTGCATGGTTCATGAGAATAGTAATACTGTTCCACGTTGAAAATGTTCCTTTTATTTGCTGTTTTTCTTTATAGACACTTGTAAGATGTTTATAACCAAGTTGTCATTTCTGATTTTTAAATGCTTCATGCTCCATAAATGTCAAAACAGCCTCAGAGAAGGACAGGAGTTAATTTAAAAAGCCCAGCCCTTCAATTTTTAGCACAAATATTTTACATGTTAAATTAATTACATGGAAGTATTTTAAAATTGCATTCACTTTAAAACAAAGCAGAGTCTGGCCCATACTGGTTGTGCACTAATTTACCTGTTAACAATATAATAACTTATGTCAGCTGATAGCAGTAGAATGACCACTAGCAGGTCTTGTGGTTACTCATATTTAAAAAAAAAAAAAAAAGAAAACAACTTTAATTATTGTTTAAACTTCCAAGGAATGACTCCTATTATCCGATGATTTAGATACATTAAGGAAATAAGAGGATGAAATTTCTCCATTAAAAAATGTCCTCTCTTCTTCTTTGGCAATTGGGATTATCACTAGCTGTAATAAACAAAGTGGTTTCCAAATGGAGTGTGTCTATGTACTGTGTTTTGATGTAGCATAGGCATTATCTTTTATGATATTCGGTTTTGACTTCAACTGCATATTATCATAATTTGAGACTGTCACATGTAGTGACTTGTAAATAAATAAAAATCCAAAGTCTCCTACTAAGCAAATTTTGCTTCTAACATTTAAATATTTCTCCTTCAAAATGTTACCCTCAAGACCTTGTATATTTAAGGAATTATACAGTGGCAGAAGCAATTTATTTTTTATTTTTAATAAATGGCCCTTAAGGCACTTTGGACAGTTATAGTAGAATTAACAGTTTGGTCACATTTAAAGTGTCCCTCTGAGCAGCAATAACACAACCTTGTTATTTCATTATGAAATAGTATCTAAGCTTCATGTATGCCTTGTTAGGCTGCAGTGCAAAAATTATAATAATCTCATGGGGTTGATCTTTGTTAATGTACTGTGACCCCTGCTATTTTCAAATTGGCTCTGAAGTACTTCCTTAGTGCAGCCATAGTAAAATAGCCCAAGTAACTTCTTTTTGTACTGTAAACAAAATTCTGTGATTCCTACAGATATTTGTGTGAAAAATTCTACAGTGTAAGAGTGTGGGTACTTAGGTATTTTGTTGGATGATCTCAGAAATCCATCAGAGTTTAATATGTGTGAAACTGGTTATTCTTGTCAAGGTCTAAGTATGAGGTGGTCTATATTGCTCTTCACATACTAATAACAAGTCTCATTTGACCATATTATGTAATTGGTCAAAATAGCCATTTTTCCCTTTTTCTGGGCCTAAAGTGATTGTAAACAAAGGTAGGCTTTCATCACTTTAGCCAATGCACAAGAGGTACAAACAAAATCAGGTGTTTCAAGTTTTGTTTTTTCCACTGTACTCTAAAACATGGATGACTTAAACCTGGAGCACTGTGTCAAATTTTGTCTCAAATATTTCCCTCTGTGTACTGTGTATCATGCAGTTCCCAATGTTTTGAAAACATTCAGAGCATAGAGGTTCCCATCTGGGCATCTGCTTATGCCATATTGCTTGCACCTGATGCTGAATTTGTTCAAGGAAATCTGGGGATGAAGCTGACCAAAAGAGTTTTCATTTTCAAGTACAGCATGAGAATGGTTTGCTGCCTAGAATAATCTTATCTGTCATTTCCAGAGATGCAGACAATATAGGATCTTACTTTCTTGATCATAGAATCATTGAGTGGTTTGGGTTGGAAGATCATATAGTCCAACCCCACTTCTATGGGCAGGGACATTTTTTTTACTGGATCAGTTTCCTCAAAGCCCCATCCAAGCAGACCTTGAACACATCCATTGATGGGGCATCCACAGTTTCTCTGGGCAACCTGTTAAGTGTTTCACCAGCCTCATAGTAAAAAAAAATTATTCCCTATATTCAATCAAAACCTACCATTTCTCAGTTTCAAACTGCTGCCCCTTGATCCCATGGTAAAATTTAAAGTGGAAAAAGTAAGATGAGGAGCAGGATAACAAATTTTTAAACTGTATTGAAATCCTGCACTGGAGATAACTTGTGTTAATAGCTTTGCATGTTGAAAATACAGGCTGATATGGAAAGGAAACTTGCAGAAACATTTTTAAAAAAGTGCTTCTAATGTCACTTCATTATCATTCATAGGAAGTTAAGATTAAAGGAAAATAATTTACTGTTTTCTTATCAAGTGATGTAGGAAGAAAACAACTGCCTAAATTATACCTTATTGTAAAGAAATACTCATGAAAGTTCCGACACCACTAGCTTGTAGCAGCTGAGGCTGACACAATATAATTAAGTTTAGCATCCTGGGGGATAAACTCTGTGTGTATAAAAACAGCCTAGCAATGTGATACCGGATGCCCAAGAAGAAAAATGAGTAAATATATCTAACCTCCAGCAGATCCTTAATAAATAGGCTTAAAAGTGAAAAGTGTAAAACTAAAAATCCTTAGATTTGGGAAGGGTAAGCCTATCATCTATCACAGAAGGTACACAGAGTTGATAAAAACTGGAGAAAGAACAAAATATATATATAATGCAATTAAATGGCAAGTTTCAAAAGATAACTTCCTTTGGAAGCATTGTATATATAATATCTTGCAAAGTATTGGGCAAAAACTGTAGTTCCATCATGGGAAAACTTGAGTAGGAAATACTCAGATATAAAAAATAAACTTTGGCATCCTATGGCACACCAGTTGAAGGAAAATTCAAGGAAACTGAGACTGAGTAGAAGAAAGTAAATGAAACTGTTAAGGTGGGTAAAAGTACTACATAAGACTTAGCTGATGTGTTGAAATTGATATACTCAACTGAATAAGACAAGGAAGATGAGACAGCAGCATGAGAAATGGGAAATTACATATATAACAAAAGGGGGCAGTTGTTTGACAGAATTGTTAACTAAGGCATAAATTACTGAGGCAACCATCTTTCAAATACCAAACAAGTAAGTAAAATCAGGCAAAGGAAAAAGAGCGCTGGGGTTGAGTATAGTACACAGAAAGGACCTGGAGGGTGAAAAGGGAATATTAGGGCAGCAAATCGTGTGACAAAAAGTGAGTTGAGGGGTGCCAAACAGCCCACTCACTACAGCTACACAGGACAGGATCCCGCTGTTTTGACCACGCATGTGTCTGGCCCACTCCTGCAGCCAGGGGACTTGGCGTGCTTTACCAGTATTGGCTATGGAATGTCTGGAGGAAACAAATCAAACACTCTGTTTCCCTAACACACCTGTCTCATCCTGAAAGATGTTTACTTCAAGTAAACTTTGTTATTCAATTTTTCAAACAAGATATTTTGAACTGGCTCAGAACCTTCTGATATAAGACTCTTTCATTTGGTTCCTCATGACAGCTAGTCTTAGGAGAAATCTTTACACTAGTCATAATTCACCTAAAGAAGGCATGCAATTGCCTTCCTTGCCTAAGAAAGTGATTGAATGTCACAGTGGTTACTGAACTTCTGAGGGTGGTTACTAGATGTCTGAGTCCACAGATGAGTATTCAGATGTCACATCTGACTCAAATGGAACGTTTGAGGTTCACTTGAAATTTTGCCACTTGTCTAAAAGTATCTTTTGCAGGATAGATCCCAGTTGCTAATGAAGTTCATTAATCAGCCTGAGATGTATCTTTTCCCTTGGATGAAGGTAACACCAGCCATTTTGAGACATGTATTTATGATAGTGGATGAGACCATATGTGGCAGGTGCAGATATTGCTTCAGACCAACTAGCTAATGTCCCTGCTATTATTTTACATTTGAAAACTGGTCACAAATTAATGATTTGAGAACAGCCATTTGTGATTGGAACATCAAGAACTAAGCATGCTCTACTGCTGATCACTCTTTGAATGCCAACAGTAACTTCTGCTTCAGATTTGAACTCCCTCTAGTCAAATGCATCCCATATATTACAATTGGGGAAACAGATGCAAACTTCCTCTTCACTCCTCTGTTGTCAGGAATTATCTGTAAAGAAAGGTGACAATTTGTTTATGAATATAACCTGGTAAATATGGCTTCTGCTGTCAGTTGTACCAGGCTGTAGGCTTTGTACTGACCTGACTGCAGGATCTTGGGCCTTGCCCAGACTTCCTATGGCATCCACTATTTTTATCATGTTTTAACATCTGTTAGGGGCCAAGTGACTGTTGCCCAGCCTATGTGAGTCTGGGAGTGTGAGTGCCAACATGGGGAAGGGTCTGACAACCCCAGGCAGTTCCTAGATGGCAAACATCTGCCTGAGAACACAGGAGGGGCACAGGACAGCTTTCAGCTATGACTGGGAGCAGTGAGGAGGGAGCAGCTGGGGATGAGAAGTCACAGATAACTAAACAGATTTAAACATATCAAAGGCTGACAAGGAAGAATCAGCCACAGTGCATACCTTTATCCTCCTGGGGAAGTGGTCTGGTAGCTGCTGCCTTGCCCTAACATCCCCCCGCCCAGGGCCCCACAGTCTTCTTGAGATAGACTGAAGCTATCAAAACTGTTGACCTTGGGAGCTAGAAGCACATAAGGGCAAGCCTAACATGAGAGAAAAGGGGTGGATACTAGGAAGTTTTAATATAGCAATTTTACCTGTCATATGGATTAGACTCTTCTGTATTAATTACACTATTAAGACTATTAAACTGTTAAAGCATTAACTGGACTATCAGTAAATTTGTAACTCCATGTATACAGTGTGCTCCCCTTTGCCCAGAAGCAAACTTTGAGAGAAACAGGAGAGGCCTCTTACTCTTTCCTGGTCAATGCTATTCTGAGCTCTCAATGAAGATATGGATACTAACATCAATACTTTGTGTCTTGTTCTACTCTGTGGAAATAACAGTTAAAGTTATCTTGTTTATTGCATGGACAGGTATATTTTAATCCGTATCAATATGGCCAGGTAGATCATGACTTTGGTTTGGGGATGATCAAGGGTTCCCATTGAGTAATGCCTATGATTTTAGTTCATCTTAAAACAAAAAGTTGTGGAGGAGATGGAACTTGCATGCTTCATCTCACAAGCACAAATATACTATGTTATCTTGAGATCCAAAGTATATAGAGCTGATTTTTTGTGTGTGTATATATACATGTATGCTTGTACACATACATGAATGAATAGGTAGCAGAAAAGCATAGCAAATATGGCCTGTATTTTTGTGTTAGATGTAGAAATATTTTTTAAAAATCTATTGGTGTAGCCGTGTGTTTGTCTTAAGAAATAATATATTTGATTTTTCTAACTGTTTCAGAGAGAATTCTTTAGATGAGACTATTCGGGCAAGATTGTCAAAGAGTGAGAAGTAAATGAATGAAAATGATTAAAAGTTAGGAATGAAAAGGAGAAGCTAGACAATGTGAGTGTAAATAAAATCTTTCATTTGTCCAAAGGCTAACAGTTGTTATGATATTTTCAGTGTCAATTTTCTAGGGATAATTATATGGCATATAAAAAGGGAAGAAAGGACTTTAGAGAAGCAAAATCTATAGTTGCCACTAAATTATTTAGGTTAGTCAAGTATAATGAAGCCTGAAAACATTCTGAAGTAAATAATAAAATTAGATGAATAAGCAGTAAGAAGGGTAATGTCATTGTTCCTAACAGGTGTAAGGAAATGCTAACTGGAAGGCATGATTGGAGTTGTTCATACCTGTGGCATTAAAAAGTAATTGTAACCACCGAGGAAATAAATCCTACCGGCATTTAAGTTTAAACAACTGAACAAAAACAAAACTAAACAAGCCAATTCTTTTTTTTTTTTTTTTTTTTTTTTTTTATCATTTAACTGTAGTCTGAAATGTGCAGTATCAGCTACAGTGAAAGATACAGAAGTAAACAGAAGGAGGGCTGGAGCACCTCCCCTATGCAGTCAGGCTGAAAGAGTTGGGGTTGTTCAGCCTGGAGAAGAGAAGGCTCCGAGGAGACTTAATAGCAGCCTTCCAGTACCTGAAGGGGACCTCCAGGAGAGATGGGGAGGCACTCTTTATCAGGGAGTGTAGTGACAGGACAAGGAGTAATGGGTATAAGCTGAAAGAGGGCAGATTTAGACTAGACATTAGGAATAAGTTTTTCACTGTGAGGGTGGTGAGACACTGGAACAGGTTGCCCAGGGAAGTTGTGGATGCCCCATCCCTGGAGGTGTGCAAGACCAGGCTGGATGAGGCTTTGAGCAACCTGGTCTAGTGGAGGGTGTCCCTGCCCATGGCAGGGGGGTTGGAACTTGATGATCTTTAAGGTCCTTTCCAACCCAGACCATTCTATGATTCTGTGTGCCAGGGTGCAGCAGAGCTGGGGGAAGCCCAGCAAAGCCTGAGGCCCTGATCTCTCTCCCTGACCCTTCTCATACCACAGCCACCAGTGAGCTGGGCTGGGCTACTGGTAGTGCCCAGGGCCAGCCACAGCCTGGCCATCCCCAGGTGTCATCACAGGCCCTGGGCCCACCTGGAAAGGCAGCCCCTGGAACAGGCCAGGGCAGGGGTTGGGCCTGGCTCATCTGGGACCAGGGGGCAATGGCTGCAGCTGAAAGGCAGTTCCCAGGGCAGGGGGATGAGTCCCAGTTTCTCATTGCCCTTTCCAACCCACCCCTTGCCGTGCAGTTTCTCTGCTCTACCCAACAGGTGTTGAGCCCAGGCTGGGCTGGCCCTGCCCTGAAGGGCCAGACCCCAGCTGAAGGCAGCAGGGACAGACAAGGCCTGAGATCTGGCCTGGTACGGGGATTTCAGGTGCCTTTACAGGCAATGAGGAGTTTGATTATCAAAGAGGTGGAAAATCTTTCTCTTTGGTTTTTATTAGATGCCTTAGCTTGATTAAGGTACCTCTCTCGGCTATGGAAACCATGTCCTTCATCCCACATTTGGTTATAAGCAGCTTTGGAGCTAAAATAGAACCATGTGAGTACAAGTCAAATATTTTCAAATGCTGTGTAGACAGTCTTCCAAGACATTGAGAGGAAGCTCAGGAGCACATGTCCCCTTTATACTCAAATCTCAGTTCCTCAATTGCTGTATTTGAATAAAACTTTTGCTATTGATTTTAAAGGAACAAAAAATCATTTTTAACAGGACATGAGAATTTGACAGGCTCAGATTTAAATGAGAGAGACTTTTCTACAACCCAGTTATGTAAATCTGTAGTACATTCTTATTGAAATGATAACTTCCATTAACATACAAAATCTTAGGACAGAGCTTTGACTATTTTGAATTAGCATACAAAAATTGAAACCATTGCATCGGTGCTGATTTACTGGGAATCTAGCTAGAATTTGTCCCCTTAATCATTGAGTTTATAGCTATTTTTCAAACTGAATTAACTTTCCTAAACTTCATAGTTCACTTTTTTAAGTTAGTGAAATTGTACTGCAATGGATTTACCTTACAGCTTTGACAGAAAACATTCATTCTTGTATTTTTGCATGGAAAACAGGCAAGTTCATGACATCCAGACTATAAGGAAATAAAACTTTGAGTGCTTCACTTCCAGTTGGAATTTGTGGTCCAAAATAGACAAAGATGGTAGAAAATCAGATAACTAACAGTCTGGTGTGCGTTTACACAAGTTGGCCTCTTCCTCAGTCCTTGCTGCCACAACTATTCTTCTTTCATATAAAACCAGCCATATAAATTTGTTTGTGGACTAGAATACGCTCAATTTTTAAATGCCCGGGGTTTCAGTTGTGTTGTTGCATATGTTCACTGTTCAACCTGGAAACATGGAATACTATGGAAATCATTTTACATGTTTTAAAGATGGAAAAAATAAGGTGTGTCAAATAGTATTGGATAATAAATATTTATTATCTTTGGTCAGACAACTAATTCCATGTTCAACAGAGTTATTTATTTATATCTACAGTATTTTGCTAATAGGAATAAGATTTGGACAAGTTAGTCTTCTAGGGGAAAGCACTGTAACCTCAAAGATATTTTATTTTGACAAATGATAGACTGTTTATAGAGTTATTTTTTATCTCCTTGAACTCATGCTAGCAGCGAGTAGTTTAAATCAGTGGGTTTTGTTTTTTTTTTTTTTTAAGAAATACTATGCTTTAAAGAACAAACAATGCTTTAAAATTTGTTTCAGGGGAGCAGATGTTTGTTGCATTGACTTCAATATTTTCACAAGTGTTTTCACTGTAGATTGGTTATCAATTCAAGGTACAAATTATACAAATGCAAAAGTGACCAAGAACAAAAAAATTCAAGGTTTGTTTTTTTCTTTTCTAGTTCTGCTCTATTTCCACAAGTATTTCATAGCATGCACAAGAACAGAGCAGACTGACTACATTCCCAAAAGGGTGTTTTTTTTTTTACAGACAGATTTGAATAGTTCATCTTACATCTAGTGACAGAAATAAAATTGCTATAGCTGCATTGCAGATGACAGTATTTCTCAAAGTAAGTAGTACATAATTTCAGAATGTGATTTTAAAAATACCTGAAGTAATGTTACAAAAGACACCTTTTAATTGCAAAATTGTAAAAACTTTGGTAGCCTGAACATAACTTTTTATAACAGAAACCAATTCTTGTCTTATTTTGAAAAGATAATTATGACAGAATACATATTTATATAGTCCAATAATATATGTATATTGTGTTACATGGTAGAATTATACATATTTTTATTCCAGACGTTTCATATGCCACTATTCATCTGTAAACCTGCAATAGCATTATATCATAGGATTTTGTTGGTCCTGTTGCATTTTAGAGTTTAACTAAAGTGGAAAATAGGACTAGTCCAATGATTACTTTTATTGTTTCTAAACTTTCTTAACAATATATATATATATTGTCTATTTTGTCAGATCAGGATAGAAATGTTAAATCAGGACATTAAGCTTTTCTCTAACAGTTTGTGAAATTTTCTAGGAATTTAGAACATATACCAAAACTTAATTCTAAACAACACAACAATTTTAGACATTTAGTGGGAATGTCTTTGTCTTTACAGATCTTATCACCTTACATTACTTTTATAGGTGATTAGGAGAAATATGGACTTATAGTGTCTGATCTGTTTTAAACGTCTAATCATAGATGTGGTGAGCTGTGCCTTAGACACCACTGGCTAAAGCGATCAGATTCTGATGACTATAAAGGGAACCTAGGAAGACTAACTGAAATTCAGATACCCAGGTCAATGATTTCATTTTTTGTGACAAAGTTTCCATCTCCCTTGACTACCTAACTTGTCAAAAACATATTTTCAATGTTAGCTGTATTTTCTATTGATAGTAATATGGGGACCAAAATGTCTCTTATTCTTTCTGTTGCAGAAAAATACTCTGAAGTAATGTGGCAACTCAAACTCCTTCCATCTCGGGTGAACTAACAGCTATTTTCTAATCTATTTTTTTGCTAAGATTACCCTACAAAATAAGAAAAACAGGAAATTCACAACTCCTAATAACAGTAATCTGTAGCAAACTTCCTAAAAATATGGCCAAACTACTTAAGGTAAATCTCATCTATTCTAAATTCTGAATCTACAGAAATTGTAGCTCTAAATGGCACACATGTTTTTAATCTGACCTGTTAAAGAAATGAATTAGGTATGAGCTGGTTACATCATGATTGTGATCCTAGTGTGAATCCCTGAGATGAGAATGACCATGTCACAGGTGCATACATTTAGATGAAATCCACACCAGGTTTCATTAGTTCTGTTAATCATGAAACAATTTAATGTGTTAAAAGCTACTTATTTATTGCAATCAAACTACAAATAAAAAAGGAAGGGGGGGGGTGTGGAAAAAACCCCAACTCTTGCAACTCATCTTGCATGAATCTGGAGATAACTAGACATTAACTTACTTTTTTTCTTTACATAGCCCATTGCATTGGGGAAACACTCTGCTTAGTCACAAAGTATTTAATAAAACATTTTATCTGAAATGTGCTGATATTCATTTGCTTCCAGTGAGATTAATGGTGTGCTTAAAATTAAATGCTTAGGTAAAGTGCTGCTATTAAAGTTGTATCACTCAGCAAAGAGCAAAACAACTAAAAAAAAAAATTCATGCACATAAATGAAGGAAAAAACAAAGCAGTATAGTTTGTGCACTCTGTATAGAAAGTAAAGAGTGAATATATATGAATTTGTTCTTTGGCTTGAGATCCCAAACTTCGTATGGTATTTTATCAAGCTTTGTTAGATCAAAATTTGCATTCAGAAAACATCTCAATATGTACTCTCTAGTCAAGCATATGGAACAAATGGCAAGGTCAACCTCTGTTAAGACCACACTCTGAACCTTTGAGCACATATCAGTGGAAGTCATTCTCTTGATTCCCTTGTCACCATTTGTATGTTTTTCTTTAGTGTCCAAGAGTTTGTAATTGGGTCTTCAGGGTTCAGCAACAGATCTGTCTGTGTAGAATAAACTGGTATATGTCCTATCCATCATCATTTGGCTTTGATACAATTTATCAATTTTTCCTTAATATTTTTTTCCTAATATTTTGTTCTTGCCCACAGAAAACATTCAATAGTGAGTGTAAATACAGGTTAAATATATGTGTTTCTATTTCTCTTGTTTTTAATCAAGTAAATACAATTAACTTAGCCCACTCACCTTTTTAACAGTTTGTCATCCAGCCTGAAGATATTTATTAAGCCAAAGATAAACATTTAAAGTTGTTTTCTTTATGCTAAATTTTGCTTGCTGTATTTCTATCTGACAACTGAAGCCTGATAAACAAAAATAAATGCAATATTAATGACTTTGAGAAATTTGTAATGATTATTCAGTTTTTTGTCAAAGTTTTGCAGTCACAAGTGAGAATATATTTTAAGTAGGGTTAAAATGTGTTGCTATAATAGTGTTATGGTGTCTGAGGAAAGCAATTTGCGAAGAACAATGAATGCTAAAGACAGAAATCAAGTGCTCTGGCTATCAACAAAACAAAACACTAACCTAGGAAAGAGATCATTTAGCACCATTCCAGATGGCTAGAATTTTCCACAAGAACACATCTTTTGCAATCAGTATTACAAACATATGCATTTTTTCTCTAATAAATGTCTGTCTCAAATTATTCCTATACAATTTGCAGATCTAAACCTTGATCCTACATATTACTAACAACAAGAATATTTCTTCTTGTCAAAATGTGGTATAAAAAGAATTGTACTATATAATGACTTATCACCAAACTGATAATGAATTGTTGAATGGAAGTTGATCCTCTAATGTTTTGTGCAGTCATTCTGGAAGGTGGCTAATTAGTTATTATGCTAATTTTCTACCTTTGTATTGGATATTCAGCATGAAAATAAAGCCCAAAGTTTTGTACAATAGGGATTCTGTTTCAATGCTTCTAAAATAAAATGAAAAAGTTATTGAAGCGATCACAGCATTTTGTGAAGCATGATGTAACTCAATTATGGTAGCAAGTGGATTTGAACATCTTTTTGTGAGGGAAAGCACAGGTATACGAAAATTTTTAGGTACCGGATTTCAGAGATATTTGAGGTTTCTTTTTTTTTAATTAATATTTCAATGGACATACAAAAAAAAATCTAAAAGCTAGAGACCTCCACCTAAAGAAAATCAGTATTCAGTGAAAACTGTGTACTTTCTCTTTACTTCTAAGGAATGTTTTCCATTGTAATGTATCTTTTTAATAAACAAATTCCATTAAGTTTGATGTTTAGTTTAAACTGTATTGAAATGTTAATTAAATTCTTTGTTTTGACAGTTTCCCCTCAGAAGTTGTGATCATTATTCCACTATGTGTGATACTGTGTTGTATGTTGTCTGTAATTTAATAATTTGCATTTTTTTTTTGTCCTTGTAGCAGTAACCTTTTCAGTATTCAATGGCAAAAATGGCCCCCGGCAACTTTCTAATTAACATGCAAGTACAAAGTGTCAAGAAAAGCATGTGCTAAGAGCATTGCATTCTGTGATTTACAATTTAAAAATGTGTACCAATGTGAACATATCTGTGCATCACATAGGGAACTTCCATAACTCTGTAGGGAAGAAGTGGAAGTTTAATGTCAAATGAAAAAGTATGTTAAAGCTTTCAAGAGGGCAATTAAAAACAAACATAAAAGAAAAAATATGTTCAGAATAAATTAGTCAAAATAAATTATTTTTTAGTACTACCATTTGTTTTATATCAACTGGGCATATAAGGTGGAAGAGGGTGGCAGAAAAAAAGAATGTCTTTATACCCACAGATGGATGAATTTAATGGAAAGGATTCTGGTTTTAGAACTGTTCTGCTTCTAGACATTTTGCTCTTTGTGCTAATTTCCTTCACTCTGATCAGACAAATTCAGACATCTGTCCCTCAGCACCTCTAGCCAGGGAATTGCTTTGAACTGCATTATCTGTTTTTTTTTGAGTTCAGCCATGTTTTTGATTTTTCTCCTGTTTTCATATTATCATTCTCCTGACTTTTTTCTGTTTTGATACTACAGCCAGTTTTAAGGAAACCTCTGTCAGTGAAATCCAATTACACAAAACCAGAAAAACTCAGTTACTTTCTCAACTAGACAGTGAAGCTAGAGTTCTGCTCTCTTGGTATCTTTATGACATTACCTTTCGCCCTAAGGATTCCTACTGATCTTGCAAATCAGCATAATTAATAAATTATGCGTAGTGCAAAGAAGTCAGAATACTGTATATTTCCTGAGTTTTGATGTCAGACAGCAGTGAAATTTTGATTCCCCCCCCTCCCCAAAGTAATCTGGGAATCCAAAAGTTCACTCAGATTTTATGATAGAAGAAATATTTTTAATAGCCATTTGTGTGAATGGGATAATGAAGGGACAGACATTGAGAATATTAAAGAAAATATCCCCGGGGATATTAAGGAGTAGAAAAATAGCTGAGAGTTTTTAGGTCCCCACAAACTAGGAATGTGTTGCAGACATTCACTGTAGCAGTGAAGAAGTTAGAGCACTTAAACACAACTCCTCCCTATGGAAAATAAGTATTTCTGTGATACAACACACTTCCCCCTGAGCTGACACCAAACACCTGTGTGCATTAACAAACACCCTGAGCTGACACCAAACACCTGTGTGCATTAACAAACAGCTTCGGTGACACTTTTGACAGGAATGAGACAGTTGTGTATGCTGAGTCAAAGTAGCCAACATAGGCTGCAACTTCTTTAACAGATTTCAAAAGACACTAGAGAGGGATTTTAAATTGCTTCTGATGTCGCTTTGATTTAATCATCCCGAGGTCTCAATTTCCTTATGAAAAGTGCCAAGTGCCGTTGGCCTTTAGTGTCAAAACCATCCTAGCCTTGAAAACCAAAAGCTCCGTTGTGCTATATAGTTTCTTTGATCTAGATATTCTTCAAGAAAATTAAAATACAATTTTATCACTAGTATTTTTTTCTGCAAATGTTTTTTGTGTAAATGTTCTTGTACTCTCAGAATATACTTTAACACGGTTTATAAGTGAATTCACAAATCAGTGACATATATATATCATGGTAGGGCTGTATCAAGATATTAGTAGAGGTGTGTTACTTACAAAGTGGATATTCCAGATAACACACCCATATCCTTCAAGGAAGTAGAAAGCAAAGGCTGATTTTTTTTTTTTTTTAAATTCCCCAATCCACTATTTCCTGCTTCCAGTTTTAACTTGTACAAGAGAGGGGCCTGCAGTCTGGAAGCCACCTACCATGATTCTGCTCTGATCAGATTCTGCTGAGAAAGAAAGAGTCCTAGGAACCCCTTATTTTGACCTGTGAATGGGTGGGACAGGTAAGTTCCGTTTTCCAGTCTGTACCTTCATATATTGTTATAAAAATTTAAAAGGTAAATGAAATTTCTGGGAGAATGTGTTTATGAAAATGACAGTAGAATTCTGTAGTAACATATAATATTATTTTTTTGGTATCTAGCTCCTCTTTTATTATTTGTTTCTAATAATTAATCATGACAGTGTGGTTTGTGAAACAAACTTCTAATTGAAAATTGGGTGGGGGCAAAACTATTTTGAATATGAAATTTATGTGCGA
Source organism: Pterocles gutturalis (assembly GCF_000699245.1). Lineage (NCBI taxonomy): Eukaryota > Metazoa > Chordata > Aves > Pterocliformes > Pteroclidae > Pterocles > Pterocles gutturalis. Next base: position 9,848 of record NW_010128604.1, on the reverse strand, counting down.
ATTACATTATGGTGAACGTGAACTCAGAAATGTTTTGGGGATAACAAAGTAAATGATTAATGAAAAAAAAGCATTAAAAGAAAGACATATAGTTCATATATGTTCACCTTTCATTTTCATATATATGTGTATAAGGATGGGATATTTTATTCATTAAATTATTAATACAATCTAGAAGTATATTTACTGCATTGAGGCTTGAGAGGTGGGCCTGTGCAAACCTCATGAAGTCCAACAAGGCCAAGTGCAAGGTCCTGTGTGCGGGTCGGGACAATCCCAAGCAAAAATACAGTCTGGGAGGAGAATGGATTGAGGACAGCCCTGAGGAGAAGGACTTGGGTGTGCTGGTTGATGAGAAGCTGAACGTGACTTGGCAATGTGTGCTTGGAGTCCAGAAAGCCAACCATGTCCTGGGCTGCATGAAAAGAAGTGTTACCAGCAGGTCAAGGGAAGTGATTTTCCCCCTCTACTCTACTCTGGTGAGATCCCACCAGAGGTACCATGTCCAGCTCTGGGGCCCCCAACATAAGAAGGACCTGGACCTGTTACAGTGAGTCCAGAGGAGGGCCCTGAAGATGGTCAGAGGGCTGGAGTACCTCCCATACGAGGACAGGCTGAGGGAGCTTGGGGTTGCTCAGAAGAGAAGGCTCTGGGGAGACCTTGTAGCAGCCTTCCCATCCCTCAAGGGGGCCTACAGGACACTCTTTGTCAGGGAGTGTAGTATTAGTCTGAGGGGTAACAGTTTTAAGCATAAGGAGAGTAGATTTAGGTTAGATATGAAGAAGAAATGTTGTAGTTTGAGGGTGGTGAGACACTGGAACAGGTTGCCACGGGAAGCTGTGGAGGCCCCATCCTTGGAGGTGTTCAAGGCCAGGCTGGGTGAGGCTTTGAGCAACCTGGTCTAGTGGAAAGTGTCCCTGCCCATGGCAGAGGGATTGGAACTTGATACTTGATGAACTTTAAGGTCCTTTTCAATCCTAATTATTTCATGCTTCTGCACTGCTGTGAGTTGCATGTATTTTTTTCACAAAAGATATCAGTGAGAAAGAAGAGCTCTTCAAAACAGTCTTCATACTCTAGTTCACATGGAATAACTTCCTGCTTCAAGTAGGGGTTGCGGACAAGGTGCTAAGTAAAATGAGAAAAGGTAACTAAATGCAGACTGTTCGTAATTATTACTACCATCAAAAAGACTTTTTTTAGGAGTGGAAATTGAAATGAGCAGTTTTAACTTCATTTTTGAGGCGGTTAAGAGAAATTTGTTAGTAAGATATTGCAGTGAGGAACAAAAAGTGTTGGTTTGTTTTGATTTTTTTTAGTACTTTTCGGGTGACAAAGGTAGAAGTTAGAGATCTGAATATGTCTAGAGCATTTTGAAGCTTTTTGCCTTATATTGTGACATGCCCCCGAGAAAGGTATATAATTTAAGAATCAGAGAGTGCTTTCATTAAGAACTTAATTAAATCACATATTTGCTTAAATCTTGAATCTGATATTGCTGCAGATTTGTGTCCACCTGAGTTGCATTGGACCTGGAGTCCTTTATGGGGAGAATTTGACTAGTGTAATGTATTTAATGAAGATTTTGAGTGAGAATCGGTGTGGGCCTTGCACACCTGTGTCACGGCATAAACCACAGATATTGTACACAAAATTCTGTTCTTGCAGTTTAAGAAGATATATCACTCCTATTCCTTCAGACAGAAACCTAGAGATTGTAGTGAAAAAAAGAAAGGGAGAAAGCAGAGAAAGCCATTTCTCTCTTCTACATATTGACTGGCCAGTGGTGCTATTTTATTCGAATCAGGTTAAGCAATATGCCTGCTGTATTAGTGTATATTAAGCATGTATTAAAGTATACACTTTGCTAAGGAAAAACATCCAGTTCTCTCTGGAAAGCAGTGTAGATTTGCAGTCACTCATACTGGACTGCATGTTTGACACAATTAAGTCTGAAAATTTTGTTTAGCTTTGTAGATTATCACAAGGTATTCACAATCATCTAGACATGGCTAGAAACAGGTAGGTAAGATTGGAATAAGCTCTTACAAATATGTTGGTTAAACTTCATTTAAAAATCACAGCCCTCCCTCCTCCCCCTCCCCCCAACCATATTTTCCTCACTTCAAAGCTATTTTTTAACTTAAAACATTTTTAGCATTCCCTAATTTTGGATCGTAATTGACTATTCAAAAATTATTACGTTATCTAATTGGCCTAATTCTGAAAAAACTTTGGTGATGTCTACACTAAGTATTCTTTATGAATGTTTCCCTTAAAAGTTTTTCTGCGAAAACTCTGGACACTTTAATGTTTATAATGCTCCTTTACTTCTCTCCCAAGTATTATTACGATAGATATCTATCTACTAGTCTGGTCTTATATTCCTCTGAATTCAGAACTTTATTTACATTTAAAAGTCCTAGAAAGCAGGCTGTCATTTTGTTTACTATCCCATCACCTATTTACATACCCATCCACTGAAATAATGTATTTTATGCCACTTCTGCAATGACTGACACCTCTTTGGATGAGAAGATTCCTAGAAATGATCTGTTTGATGAGCCTGAAAATATAATGGGCAAAATCAGAATATGTTTTCAGAACCCATGGGATACAGAACAATCTCTTGGACTCCAACCATAAAGATAACATCAGATCAGATGTGTATCATGCTTTACAGAAATACAGATTCTGATCCACCTACTCTTCAGGTAAACCTCTCGAAACCATTGGGATACTGTGTCAAAAATAGAAGTGTTTGTAGCAGCTGTTGAATGGAACGAGTTGGAGTGCCTGTTGGGAAAAGCATGCAACAGTTAGAGAGACAAAAATCAGAACAGCTGAGATGAACAGCTAGAACAGTCTAAGAGTCCTGGGGTGTATGAAGAGACAAAATTGCTGGATACATTACAAAGGCCAGATTATGAGAATGAATAGAAATCTATCCTGTTAAAATTATTAGGACCAGTTGCAGAGTAAAGTACTGTTTAAGATGCACCAGATGCCACTGCTTCCCCAATCACATGGCATGACACATGCTGGGACCCTCAAGTTTCCTCTCAGTTGTGTATGCTTGTCAATATCTCCGTTCTGCTGAATTGCTTTGGGATTTATCTTTTCTTTTCATAACCTTTCTGAGAAACCTCCTTTGATTTCTCTGATTATGTCTTTTGCTCTAGCTCCTCCTTTTCTTCCTTTCTTTGCAGGAGTCAACTCTAGAGTTATTATTGACCTTATTAGCTACAGTGGGTGACTTAGGATGTATATTTAGTGTTAAGCAGTAAGCTAGGTCTTCAAAAAAGCCCATTTATTTTATAATACATTTTAATCAATAAGTTACAATTTAGAGGCCTTATGTGTAGAAAAATTTGTGCAGTGGATTCAGCATTAGAAAACCAGATGGCAAGGAAGAAATTGGAAATACAACAGATGGACAATGAATGATATGCAAATTCAATAAGGTTTGAAGGATCTTGGTGTCTAATTGTAATTTTAGAGAGGGGGATACCTGTTACATTAATTTTATACTTTTAATACTTTATTATTTAATTTATTTATTTTTACTTATTTCAACTTTATTCTGTTCTTTCAGATAAGATTTTCTTGGATTGTGGTTTGGAATCTTTTCAACATTTTTTATTTTTAACAGAAACAGAGTCACAAAATATGTTTCTCTTGTTATGATACAGTTTCATGGGGCACAGGCTAGAGGTTTAGATTCTCCTTGTTCAGAAGACTTACTGTTCTATTCAAGAAACAATATCAGGCATTATTCTGTTTTGACATTTGTCAATGGATACAAAACTTTAGGAAGAAATTCCTCTCTTAGAAATTTGTTTATTTTAACCTCTGTACCTGTAGCTTCTGCAGAAAAAAATACCTACTACCCAACTTTTCCCACATAGCTTACACTTAGAGTACGTTGACCCTAATAATGCATTAGAGCAGATGATAAATTTGTCATGGATTTGCTTACATTACATTTGAAGCTATTTAGCTGAAAAATGAGTTTAAGAAAGAGGGAAGTTGATTTTGTTACAGGACTTAGTTGTCTTTTCTTTTTCTAACAATGAGGTCCATATCACAGCAAGGATATTAGATTCTGTTTCTGGAGAGAGAAATGGATTAGCCACCAAATGGAAATGGCTAACTTTGAATTTAAAAAAAACCCCAACCCAAGAAACAAACCCACAAAGCCAGTGACAACCTCCCCTGGAATATAAACCTAGACTGTTCTCCAAGAAACTGAATCATAAAAAAAAAAAAATATTTTGGAATGCATTTAAAGAAAAATAATAATAGTAATAATAGAAAACCCTATGTCTATGCACACACTGGTGCTCATCTTCAAACTGTCAAAAGCTGGTGGTGAGAAAGTTTCTCTTCAGCACCTCTATGGCCTGTTATTGAAAGTGATCAAAACTTGATTTTTGAGAGATTATTTCTAGAACTTTGTTAATTTCAGACTTTTCTCCTGTCTTTCATGTCTTTGCGGTACACCAGTAAAATTTTCCTGAAAGAAGAATTATCCTTAAACAAGAGTCAGAGAAGTACTGCAAAATGATTAATGATTTTATCACAAGTTTAAAGCATGAGCACGTTTATGATAATATTAGGACCTGGGGAAAGCTAAAAAAGAACAAAACATGGTTACTATATGGCTAAGGATACCAGTAACGAATAAACAGGAAATACACTATAAATTATAACCTTATTCAAGCAGAAAAGGCTGATAAGAAAAACTTTGTAGTGTACTTTGACTGACAAGTGGATGAGAATGCTGATTGAGTCAAGTAGGCACATAGACTCATTTCTTGTTTCAGAGTGGAGATAGCCTTTACTTTCTGGAATTGCCATACAACAGCACATGTCGAATATGTCAAAAACAGTTGGAAGCTCTAGAAAATTTATTTCCAAGTAGCCTGAACTAACCCACCAAAGAACCCCAAATCAAAAGCAACCTCCAAGGACATCAGCTGTTATGTTATGGTCACAATTTTTAGGATGCTCTAAAAGTAGCAAGTTACACATGTAGACATAGCCTTAGTTGATAGTTATAGGCCACTGTAGCAAGTAAACATAGGGAAAAAGCCAAGAGTTCTAATGATTCTTAGAATAGAGATTTCTAAATTCTTCTTGAATGGCAATTTTTTAACTTTCAAACATAACTAGGTCACATAAAAACAAAAGTGACAAGCTTTGAAAAATCTTGATTTAATAAAAGTATGAGGAGATTAAAACACCATGGATCTGAAAGTCGTGCATAGACATGACAATATTAGTATCTGTGACCTTTATAACAGCAGGAACAACTATTACTTCATCATGAGCATCAACTCTGATGAGTAACTAACTTTGACTGTTTTTTAATTTTTAGTGAATTTTTTGGTTCAGTGTTTAGAGTGTGGATTGGTTTTATTGTCTTGCTGGATTACAGACTGCCTTTTCTAGACTAGCTCAGACAGCTGGAATAATTCATTTGAAGCATTGGCAGTTTAATTTCATACAAAAAGATCCCTTTTCTCTCAAGATTCCAGAGGAATGAGTGCATAACCTATTTTTTCTTTATCCATACTTACTATAGGTTATTTTTTAGAGTTCCAGATCATGAGATCAGTACCTAAAAAGGCAAAATAAATATTTCCAGAAAAGTCAGAATCAGAAAATAAATTAGATTACACAGTCATGCAAAAGTAGAACATGGATTTTATGGAATACATTTAAGTAGACAGGTCTGCTTACTAGCCAGTGCTAGTTTAAAAGTTTTCCTACTTTTGCCTCAAGAATTTTATTATAAATAGTCTTGCTTGCATCTGTGAGGGCACATAATAGGTAGGCAGGTAAAAATCAAACTCTAATAAAGTAGCGATACTCTAGGATTGGTTAAACTGTAAAATGAGGAAAAGTATAGATTAATCTGTTAAATACTGCATGTGTACTATCAAGCTAAAAGATAAATGTCAAACATTGATATCAATGGTTAAAGTAAAGATGAAAGTTACTTGCTTCTCTTTACGGTCCTCTCCAGATGTGGGGAGGTGTAGTTCCTTAGAGATCCTGTTTCAATCTTCTCTTTTCTTTTGGGTGAAAGAAGGACTGACAAAGCATCTGCAGCAGGAACAGTAAGAGGTTTTTGGTTTTCACAAATGTCTATCTGGAAGGATAGCTTCAGAACTTAATGACAAAAGACTTTAGGATGGGGTTTGCTGCTTGCTCTCGCTAGCAAGTACCTGATATGAGGGGTTCTATGATGAAGACTTCAGAGTGTCAGGACATACAGTGACTTTTCCCCACCTTCTTTCAGCAACACCTGTGAAATGCTGTCCCATCAAAACCTAGTTTCAAGAAGAAGAGCCTTGCAGTTTCATTTTACAGAACTTGTCTGTGAGGATATAAAATATTGCTTCAACCAATTTATGACAGTCTTATAATTTTTTTTTAAAGTATGCCAATATTCTACACAAAATTGCATCTATACTGATTTTGTCTTATCAGAAAGTACTTCAAATAATGAGGACAGTTGCAGATGTTGAGTTTTTGAGAACTCTTTTATCAAAAACTCCTAATTGTCTACCCATTAATAATTTTTTAATGTGTTATCAGACTTCAGCCTGTTTATAACATTAACCCATCCCACTAATGTTTATATATACATATATATATATATATCATTTGCTATCTCAGAGTTAATAAAATTGTTTGCAAAATCAAGTAGATTGTTTACACGGGTACATAAAAAGAAAAGGAAATCTTAAGTAATATCAATTGTTGTAAGGCCAAAAAACCAACTTGACATTTCAAAAATGTGTATCACAGTAACGAATAAGTGCAGACAGGGTTAATTTTTCTGGAAAAGTGATACCAGTATCACAACCCAAAGAGAAACTAGTAGTATGTTGGAATATATTTGTAACGGAATGGTCTGAACGAGTTCTGGTGTGTAATTTTGAACCGTTCCACTATATACTTCACTCTGGGCATAGACATTATTACCCAACTCCAAGTCTTGAGAAAAGACAATTCCTTCCAATTTGTCTAATTTTATTAAAACTGAATAGAAATACATTTTTGCATAAAGTAAGATGGAATTGCAGAACTCTTTGTCCCAGAATGTTATGTATGTCAAGATTCACTTGAAAAATGATAACATTAAGTAATGGAATAAAACACATTTTAAAAATTCAAATATGTGGTAAAGATGCTCTTTTAGCTCAGAAAAATCCCTGTACCTCAGGTAGATGGGGTGAGAGGCTGCCAATGTAGCAAATATCACTCTATCCTGTTTTTATTCTCTATTCAAATCAGCTTTATTAATCAAATCATCATTATTAGTCATTTCCAGAGACAGTATCCTAGCCTCAATGAACCTTTAATCTGACCAGGTTAAGCAACAGATGTCTTTTCTTAGTAGCTCTGTCTAGATGTCTCAATTTGGAAAATATTCACTTACTGTCATCACATTAGGACAACATACTTCACACTCCCTGGATATTTTATTAAATAAGGTGTATCTCCTTATTTCACCTCTACAGATGCTAAATGACATTTTCTATTTTCAGTTATAAAATAGTGGTTAGATTGGCTCTGAGCAGTAAAAGGCATTCTTACTGATTTTCATCTTCCGAACTGTCCAGCTGAAAGCTTGTTTTTGAGACACATCCCCGGTATGCTTTTTGTCATCATTAGCAAAGTTAAGACCATGAATGACTTTGTATATATGGTAATGTACTTCTACGAACTTTTCCAGCTTATTGCAACAGTGAATTTGGAATCTGTGTATTTCACTCCTAAATATTATGCCATTGTTTGACTTTTAAGTAAATTTGCATAATTTTACATCAGTCTTTAGATGGGACCAAAAAATCAAGACCTTGTCAAATAGGAGGAAATCCTACTGTAAGGTCCTGGAACACTGACATTTTGATGGTCATAGTGCCTAGGGGGAATGGGATTGTGTGTGAAGCCTGCTAGTAAGGTTTAGTCTTAACTAGTAAGAACTAGCCTGCTAGTAAGCCTGCTAGTCAGGCTAGCAAGCCTGACTAGATAGTTGTTTAAAAGAATATACAAAAAAAATCTTTAAAAATTTGTTTTACCTTAATTTTAAATAATAATTGAACTGTAATGTTTCATAGGATTTGAGATTTGGGAATACTTCTTATATAATCAAAACTAGTAAAGCACATTTAAAAAAACAGTAATTTGTAGAACTTCGTAGATGCATTTGCTATTCTTATTCCGTTGGGGGAGAAAATGACAGGCATTAAAAATTGCTCCATTTAGGTACAGTGGGTACATAACATTTCCTGTGACACATCTGTGGTAGATCCTCCCACTATATATATATATATATATGTCATATATGTATTACTGTTCATTAACTACCCCAGTAACAAATGCAGACTTGTACAGAGGAGAAGAGGTATTTTTGTGGCATTTTTAGAAAATGAATGGAATCTTTCTTGAAATACTGTCATTTATGATTTCTAGGAAATGATATGCATAAGTAATGAAAATATGATCTGTTAACCAACTGAAAAAGTTTGGTGATTTGATGACATTATCAAATACTATTAAAATTTTAGACAAGAAAGACATTAAAGGAGGAGAAAAATTGATATCTAAGAAGATTCAGGCCACAAGGATTTGCCTTACTGTGGTGATAGATATGAAACAGTTCGTAATCACACTGCTCAAGACAAACAAATCCCGTAACAGGTTGGCCTCACCTCCACTGCTTAATCCTACCTGGCTCGGCACCTACTCCTCAGCCCTTTGCAGCTAACTAGGGGCATTTCTCTGTAGGATGACATGCACACCGTGTTGGGAATTCTCCTCTTCCTTCCACTCTGTATTATCAGGATCTATAACAGAAGTCTGTACTGTTCCCAAACCTGTTTTGTATGAGTGCAGTGTTTGCATATTACTCTCTGCTGCCTCTCTACTTGTTTTTTCCTGCTGTTGCTCAAGTGGACAGGGTATCATCTTGACCACATCACTGGGTGTGCTGCTTTCTCCTCTTCTCTAGAGACCTTAAAAAATTGGAGGAGATCCTGCTTGCAAGACCCTGGAAAGTAGACATTTTCATGATGATAAGTTATAGGGGGAAACAGGTTGTGTGTGTGCCTTTTCAATGCAGAGAATCACATTTAAAGTGCTATGCCAGGATCAGCATCACAAGCCAGATGGAGAGTAACCTTCTCTGGGCCCAAAGACCAACAGAAAAATGGTCACTGCCAAACCTCTGACACTTGTCAGCCACAGCTTTTACTGGCTACTGTGAAATCATTCCTCTACAAGCCTGATCATCATTGAGGTCTGAAAGGCTTCACCAGATTGTTAGGCCATGAGAAATCTTCATCAGCAATTTCTCCAGATGCTTTTCAGGGTTTTCAAGAGCTGTGGTCATCAATGGGATTCACATTGCCATGTGGCATCCCCTACAAACAGATCAAATACCCCAGCTAAAAGGTCAACTCTTACATCAAGCAAGATGTCAAGAGATTACCATAGAAGAATCATGGATAGAACAACTGCTGCCCTGGCTTCATGTTTGATCCCTGGGTCCTTCAAAATCCTATTTTTTACCATCATGGCAAATAAGAGATTCTTCTGCTGTAACTGTGTATCAACCATTCACAAACTCTGAGGGGAAAAAGCACAGCATGAGATAGCCACAACAGTGTAGTTGTACCTCAATTAGATGCTTCCCAGGCTGGTGGCACAGGGAAGAGGTGCCAGAAAGTGGTACCTTGTTAAGCTCATAGTGGATATGTCATCAGGGGAAAAACTAGGGAGAGAATGAAGAACATGTGAGGCAGGTGTGTGGTGGGTTAGCCCTTGGCTCG
>NW_010128603.1:2045-2325 GCF_000699245.1 Pterocles gutturalis | reverse complement strand
TCCTCCTTCTCTTTCTCTTCTTCCTCCTCCTCCATCTCTTCCTCCTCCTTCTTCTTTTCCTCCTCTTCCTCCTCTTTGTCTTTTTCCTCTTACTGCTCTTCCTTCTCTCTCTCCTCTTTCTCCTTCTCCTTCTCTTCCTCCTCGTCCTTCTCCTTCTCCACCTTCTTCTCCTTCTTCTTCTTCTCCTCCTCCTCCTTCTTCTGCCTCTTCTTCTCCTTCTTCTTCTCATCCTTCTTCTCCTCTTTCTCCTTCTCCTTATCCTTCTCCCTCCCTTTCTTCT
>NW_010128603.1:1445-1898 GCF_000699245.1 Pterocles gutturalis | reverse complement strand
TCTTCTTCCTTCTTCTTTTGCTTCTCCTCTTTCTCTTCCTCCTCCCCCTGTCGCTGCTAGCGCTCGGTTCTGCTTTGCCGTTTGCCCTCTGGCCATGGTTTTGCCCCTGTGGTGGCTAGTCGCAGGCTCTGGTCCAGAGGCGACCCCTTGGCTCACCAGTGGCCTCCTGGAAGGACACGATGGGTGAAGTCACCTGAGGACCCCACTGCTTGGGGGCCGCATCCTGCTCCCCGTGAGCCACGTGCCTCTTCACGTAGCCGAGGAAACCCCCGGAGCCGGGACCCTGGGCTGTCACACGGCTGTCCTCGTGTCCCCATGCCACGGTGGCCATTGGGGACATCCCCAACCAGATGAGGTTGCTCCAAGCCACATGTAACCCCACCTTGGACACCTCCAGTCATGGCCTTCTAGACTGGTTTGGGTTGGAAGAGACCTTTAAAGGTCGTTTAGTCC
>NW_010128603.1:0-1328 GCF_000699245.1 Pterocles gutturalis | reverse complement strand
CCATCCAGTCCAACCCCCTCCACCGGGGACATCTCCAACCAGACCAGGCCTTGAACACTTCAAACCATGGACTTCTAGACTGCTTTGGGTTGGAAGAGACCTTCGATGGTCATCTACTCCAACCCCCACCACTGGGGACATCTTCCAGAGGTTCCTCCAAGCCCCGTCCAACCCAACCTTGACCGTTCCCGGGGCTGAGGAACACCCGCCACCCCTCTGGCTTTTCCCCTCACCTGGAATCGACGCTTCTTCCGGCCCCCAACTCCTTCTTCTTCTTCTTGGGCTCTGTGGTTTCCCAGAGCGCCCAAATTCTGCTGGCAGTCGAGCCCAGAGCTGCCGGAAAGTTCTCACCTCAGTTTCCGGGTCTCTTTTCCCTTCACCCCTTTTCTCCTCCCCCTGTCCTGGGGAGGGTGAGCGAGCGGCTGTGGGGGGTTTACTCCCAGCCGGGGTCAGAACCACAAGAATTTGTCTCATCGTTAATTATCATCATTATCGTCCTTTTTTATCATCGTTGAGTCATTCAATTGTTCTTATCTCACCCCACGAGTCTCTTTTCCCTTCATCCCTTTAATCCTCTCCCATCCCCCGGAGGGTGAGCGAGCGGCTGCGGGGAGTTTACTCCCAGCCAGGGTCAGAACCACGACAATTTGCATTTATTCTCATTAATTATCATTAATTATATTCTATTTTATTGTTATTTAGTCATTAAATTGTTCTCGCTTCAGTTTCCGGGTCTCTTTTCCCTTCACCCCTTTTCTCCTCCCCCTGTCCCGGGGAGGGTGAGCAAGCGGCAGCAGGGGGTTTACTCCCAGCCGGGGTCAGAACCACAACAATTTGTCTCATCATTAATTATCATCATTATCGTCCTTTTTATCATCGTTGAGTCATTCAATTGTTCTTATCTCACCCCACGAGTCTCTTTTCCCTTCATCCCTTTAATCCTCTCCCATCCTCCGGAGGGTGAGCGAGCAGCTGCGGGAGGTTTACGCCCAGCCAGGGTCAGAACCACGACAATTTATCTCAATTATCATTAATTATCGTTAATTATCATTTTTATCGTCCTTTTTTATCATCGTTGAGTCATTCAATTGTTCTTATCTCACCCCACGAGTCTCACGAGGGTGACCAAGCGGCTGCGGGTGTTTTACTCCCAGCCGGGGTCAGAACCACGACACTGTCACGAGTTTCTCTCCTTCCTCCCCTCCATCCTCCTCCTCCTCCTTTCCATGTGCATCGGGGGGCGGAGGGGAGTTAGTGGTGGGTTGGGGGGGGTGTTGGGCCAAGCGTGGAACCAGAAAATGGAGTTTTTGACCCCAAAAAGGGGGGTT
>NW_010128602.1:0-2229 GCF_000699245.1 Pterocles gutturalis | reverse complement strand
TGGGTATAAATTGAAAGAGGGCAGATTTAAATTAGATAGAAGGAAGAAATCTTTCACTGTGAGGGTGGTGAGACACTGGAACAGGTTGCCCAGAGAAGCTGTGGATGCCCCATCCCTGGAGGTGTTCAAGGCCAGGCTGGATGGAGTTTGAGCAACCTGGTCTAGTGGGAGGTTTCCTTGCCCATGGCAGAGGGTTGGAGCTTGATGATCCGTAAGGTCCTTTCCAACCCAAACCATTCCATGATTCTGCGACTAAGTGTTGTAACATGTGGTTGGTGCCCTTTGCTGATGAGCTGCTGGTTATTGGGAACATTATATTCCTGTAAACATTTTTCAGCTGCTTGTCCCATGAACCAACTGCTCTGCCCATCTGATTAATTGAGCTGTTACTCCTGCTAAGTGCTGCTGCTGTTTCATCATTCCTGAGTGAGACGTTCTCTGTTCTCATGTTTGCAGTGGTTTTGCTTGTGTGCTAACTTTTTGAAGAGGGTTTGACCTGTGATTTAAAATACTTGACATTTCCTAAGGAATTGGGTTATTTTTGAGACTTGGGCTGTGCAGAGCTTACAGTTTTCACCAGATTTGATGTTTTGCAAGGATTACTGAACTTAAAATTTTGTAAAGGAAAAACACAAGAAACACGTACTTCATGTCATCCTTCACTCTGGTTTCACTACAACAAAACAGGAGCAGGGGAAGTTTTGGGGAATTTTGTTGAGGATTGTTTTGGTTTTTTCTATAACCTTTATGACTGCTTTTGTTTCAAAACTGTTAGTGGTGTTTGATGCTTTTTGCAGCTGAACAAATCAAAAAATAAGTTTCCCTCTCCGCTGAGTTGCAGTCATTTTTTCCAGGTCAGAAAAGGTCCTTGAAGAGTTTTTTTTTTCTTTGCCAAGGACAACTGGAAATCAACACAACTGTGTCATGTGTAAGATGACAAATCAACACAGCCGTGTCATGCACAGACAGGAACAAACTCAGACTACCCTCATCTTCAAGTTTAAAAGGAAGTAAGATCTTGTTTACTGACAGGAGTGGCTGGCAGGGTACAGTTAGTCAATTATCGCTTCTTTCAGGTCTTATCTTTCTGCCTGCACTCAGTCAAAAGCCGCTGAACTGAACAAAGTCATGCCAGTGTATTACCCCTTTTAAGTCTGCAAATTTGGCACCAAATAAACACTGTGCAGACTTCAGTATGAACTGTGCTGGCTTCTCACAAATGTGAGCCCAACAATTACCGTATTACACTTCCAAGCACTTGCAGAAATGTCTAATGCCATCTTTTTTTTCATTATTCATCTTCAGACAAAATTAATTCTAAAACTTTTGTGCTAAGGTGAAGTGTGCATTTGCTTTTCCAATAGGGTATTTATTTTCTCTGTTATGTTATTTTCTTTCCCAATGGATGTGCTGAGTCTGAGGACCCATCTTCATAGAGGTAACTGAAGGATCTGGGCTTACCTTGCGGGAAACCTGGAAGTTACAAAATCATTGCAATACTTCATTCACCTATTCAACAATTAATATCTATGTGAAATACATCAACATAAATGAAAGGAAAGGGGAATTCAGCTGGTCAGATGGGACATCTGTACTTATTTTATATAGGTATATATTAATATATAATATGTTATATAAATGTATATGTACTTATACATAAGTATAGTTAGTTATATATATAAGTCCTGGGTTAAGCTGAGACAGAGTTAACTTTCTTCATAATAGCTAGCAAGAGGCTGTGTTTTAGATTTGTGCTCAGAAGAAAGCTGATAAGAAGTGATGTTTATGTGGCTGCCAAGGTCTGCAGATCAGAGAAGCTGGGAGGGAGCACAGACCCAGTTACTAGCCCAGGATTTGGTCTTGGGTTCAGTATTGAGACCCAGAGTGGCCAATAATCTATTCCATAACATACGCGTCATGCCCAGTATATAGGTGAGGACCTTCCGGAAGATCGGCCCCTTTTGGTTCCGGATCTCTTTGCTCTGGATCATCTCGCTCCAGGTGGTCACTCTCCCAAGGCCTTTCCCACTCCTACCCCGATCAGCTCTCGGTCTGGGATGCTCGGACTGTTGTCTCTGTTCTGTGAGTGCAGTTTCAGGACTCTCCCTGCTCCGGGATCATTAGCCAGGAACAGGCTGAGCCTTGGTCATTTGGTGGGGGGGGCAGTATCACTGTGTATCACTCATTTGTATATTTGTATATTTGTATATAGTATTATTTTCAATATTA
>NW_010128601.1:849-2584 GCF_000699245.1 Pterocles gutturalis | reverse complement strand
ATTCTGTGATTCTGTGAGATGCAATCCCATCACACACACTGCAGCCAAAGCAAACCCAGCACTGGTGACAGGATGGATGCAAACCCATCGCATGCACCATGATGGGTGCAAAAAACCCGACCCCACTGAGCATCTCCCCAGGGTTGAGCTGCTGCAAGTTGCCCAGAGCAGCTGTGGATGCCCCATCCCTGGAGGGGTTCAAGGCCAGGCTGGATGAGGCTTTGGGCAACCTGGGCTGGTGGGAGGTGTCCCTGCCCATGGCAGGGGGTGGCACTGGGTGGGCTTTAAGGTCCCTTCCAACCCAAACCCTTCTGTGAATCTAAGTTTCCAGGTGGGAAATATTTTGGGGTGCCCTATTGGTGCTATGGGGTGGTGATGCTGGGATGGTTTCAAGCAGAGGAGCTGAAAGCAGAGATGCAGAGGGATGGGATGGGATGGCCGGGGCCGTACTCACCCCCAGGACAGCAAAAAGCCACCAGCGCATCCCGCTCCTCTTCATTACCAGGGGAGACCTGCCCGAGGGGGGAGCACCGGGGTCACCATCCAGGGGAGAAACAATTTGGGGGCCCCATTCCCCCCCATTGGGGTGCTCCAATGCATCTGCCTAAATATCCCTGCAGCAGCCATCCGCCCCCCCAAGTTTTATTAGGGGTTTTATGGGATGTTCAGCATCCCCTTCCTTCCCTTGAAGATCCCAGCTCCATCCCGAATCGGAGAGGGACCAATCCTGCAACAGGGTCAGGACCAACCGTGCATGGAGCAGACAATGCTGAACCCCATTAAATCAAGTTTTTTCTTGCTCCAGAGGAAATCCTTCTGCATCTGCCAGAAATGAAGTCACTAAAAAAAAACCAAAACAAAACATTGAAATAATAAAAAAAAAAAAATCAAGCAAAACAAAAGGTGTTTCCCACAGGCTCATCCTCCTCTTTAATTGTTAAAATTAAAATAGATGCTGGCAGCACAGGGGAAGGGAGGAAAAAAAAAAAAATAACCCAAACCAGGATCCAGCCTCCACCACCCGAATGGAAATTCCCCCAGTCGTCACGGTCCCGTGAGAGCCAGGCTGGTGCTTCGTTACAGCCTTTGCCTGACGAGTTTCTGCTAATTAGTGGCCAGCATGATGGGGCTGAGATTCAGCTAATTGAACTCAGGAGGGGGGATGCTGGGGGGTGAGTGGGGCAGAGCTGGATAATTGTAGGATGTGGATTGGCACAGAGCCCAAAATGAGCATCCTCCGTGCTCCAGTTCCTCCCAGTAGCTCCCAGTAAGCGAACACCCCATCAGGGTGCTGGCAAGAAGCCAACCAGCTCTTCTCCCCTTCTGGGGAGCTGCACCCCCAAACCAAGACCCATCAACCCCCCTCCTCACCAACACCATCCACACCAAGGTGGGATTTTTTGGGGGGGGGGGGGCAGCCTGAGCCCCACCACGTGCCACCTCTCCCCTAAACATCATCCCAGGGCGATGGCATCCCATGGGGACATCCCAAATCCCCAGTCCCAGGGGATGTACCCCTTGATCGCAGAGGGAGGGTGAAACCAGTCCTCCACCCCTGTAAGCCAGGACTAATAAAACTCGAGTTTAAGCCAAACATGAAGCAGTTTAATCCTTCAGGGCGGTGGCTTTTAAGCCTTTAATAGCAGCACCTTCGGGACACCCCATGATGTTCGGGGTGCTGCTCTGCTGGGGCAGGACCTGCGATGTCCTGGGAGGGGACGGGAAGGTCCTGCAG
>NW_010128601.1:0-784 GCF_000699245.1 Pterocles gutturalis | reverse complement strand
ATTTCCAGACAAATGGATTTAAAACCCCCAAGGAACTCTCTCCTGGTCAAGCAGGTCGAAAACCAAGCTTAATCCAAGGATTAAGGACATCCCTTAGATGCTCAAGCCCTGCCACAGGGATGTAGGAGGTACAAGGACCTGGGGGTGCCACCCCCTGCTTGTCACCGGAGCTTTGCCTGGTCACAGCCACCCCAGGGCTCAGCACCCAGTTTTGGGGGCAGCTCAGGGACATCCTGGGTGGGGACAGGGGATCCAGGCACGAACCCACAGCTGGTGCTGGTAGGATGCCCAGCATGGTGGGGAGAAGCCCTAAAGCTCCTGGGTGACACTAAAACCAACATCATCCTCCCAAAAAAACCCAGAGGAAACAAAAAAATAACCCCGCCAGTGCCTTTTTGGGGACACCCCGACCCCCACCAGCCCCGTACCCCACTTGGCTGGTGCATCGATGCAAACATGCT
Organism: Pterocles gutturalis; assembly: GCF_000699245.1. Classification (NCBI taxonomy): domain Eukaryota; kingdom Metazoa; phylum Chordata; class Aves; order Pterocliformes; family Pteroclidae; genus Pterocles; species Pterocles gutturalis. The sequence goes on along the minus strand of NW_010128601.1, from coordinate 323 downwards.
GGGGCGCGGGATTTGGCTTCGGTCCCCCCGAAATCTTAATCCCACTGGATCAAAAAGACTTTTATTTGCAGCCCCCCCCTAAATACACCCCATAACCCAAAACTGCTCCCTGGGATTCCACCAACAGCTTCCCCTCCCTGGGGGGAGCAGGGTTTCAGCCCTGGCTCCTGGGGATAAATGGGGGAAAAAAGGAGCAACTGTTCAGAAGGACTTTGAGGATCGGCTGTCGGAGGCAGCTAGGGACAAGGGGGGGGGGATTGTCCGGCAGACGGAGCAAAACTCGGTGTTATCGCATCCCCCCGGGCCTCATCAGAGCTTTGGGA
>NW_010128600.1:0-219 GCF_000699245.1 Pterocles gutturalis | reverse complement strand
CTGGCTGCGTGGGCTCTGCAAGAAGGGCAACAGCTGCGAGTTCCTGCACGAGAGCGACGCGGCCAGGGTGCCCCAGTGCTGTTTCTACTCCCAATTTGGTAGGTGTGGGACTGGGCTGGGGCCCCAGCGAGCCTCTCCCACCCCAGCACCCATGTCCCTTGGGTCTGGCCTCGAGCAAGTGCCTGATGCCACCTCCTGTCAGTGGGAAGAAATGCCACT
>NW_010128599.1:15142-15369 GCF_000699245.1 Pterocles gutturalis | reverse complement strand
AGGGGCCCCAGGAGGAGAGCAGGTCCCCACCACCACCTGCCTTCTGGCAGCCTCCCCCCACCCCTTCATGCTGTGTCCATCCCTCCCTGCAGAGCCCACTGATGAGATCCAGGTGAGACGTGCCCCGACCAGGGAGGGGGTCTGGCTGGGGGGCTTGGGCTTGGTGTGCAGCCACAGAGCTGCTCCAGAGGCTGGCCCCAGAGGCGGCCCGGGGGGGCGGGGGTGGG
>NW_010128599.1:10602-15132 GCF_000699245.1 Pterocles gutturalis | reverse complement strand
TCCCAGGGGTCCCTTCTGGCCCACCCCGGTGGCCATGGGCACCCTGGGCAGGTGGGGGGCTCCCGCTGAAGGCCACGACCCGCTCAGGGTGTGGGTACCCCTGGAGCTGAAACAACAGTAGTAACGGGTCTTTGTGTTGTGATTTGAATTGAATCCAGTTTGTACAACATTGAATACGCTGACATCAGTCCTGGGGATTTGAAAGGAGCTTCTTGGCCCATCTTCTGTAGGAGATGCTGAGGAAGAGAAGATTCATTCCAGAGGAGTGATTATAGCTGGTGCTGGCACTTCACAAAAAGGCCAAGTAGGGTTTCGGTAGGGTGAGGGAAAATTCAATCATCAAATGGGAAACTGGATGTCTCAGTCAGAGATGTCATTTAATAACGGCTCCCGCTGGGGTTCTGGAAGAGCTGCTTTCATCCTCACAAAATGAAATATCTGGCTTTCTCCGGTGGGTTTCACAGATCTTGTAGAAGGTTGAGCTGCAGATCTTGGAGGCAGCTGACAGGGAGAATCACAGAATCAGTCAGGTTGGAAAAGCCCCTTAAGACCATGGAGTCCAGCCGTTAACCCAACGCTGCCGAGGCCACCACTCAACCCTGTCCCCCTGCTCCGCGTCTACACGTCTTTTGAATCCCTCCAGGGATGGTGGCTCCACCGTGTCCCTGGGCAGCCTGTTCCATCGCTCGACAAGCATACAACACAGCGTGGTCTGAGCAAGCATCAGCGGTCTTAGACCTTTCTCTCCATCCACTCTTCCGCCTCCAGGACTGCGCTTGTCATACCTCCCTGTCTGTAGGTGATGGGTGAAGTCTGTGAGTCTGAATGCTGATTATCCCCCAGTATAATTATCAGCTTCGGCTTCATGAGTGATGCTGCGGGGGGAAAGCCTTTCCTCTGCGCTGCGGTCCCCGCTGCCGTGCTTGGCATCGGTACCTGGAGTGACTAAGGCGTGCGGAGGATACGTCTGTCCCGCTGCTTCCTGGCCAGACACCAGTTGCCTCCAGCTGTGATTTGTGTGGCGCGGAGCCCGGGCGGCTCCTCGCTGAAGCCACCGCCGCCGCTCGCCCTCCTGCTGAGCGCGGGAGCTCAGCATCCGCGGGCAAGGGGTGCTCGCGTCAGCCCCGAGCGTGCGGCACTGCCCAGATGTGAGCTGCATAGGTTTGCATCTATGAATACTAACAGTCGTGTGCACAGCAGGAGCAACACCCTGACAAATCGCAGTGGGTTTTGTAATGATTTTGCAGGGGTGTCAGTTACTCCTGGAGCTGCAGGGCAGGAGGGAGGTGAACCGTGGATCTGTCCCCCTGTGCGCCGACCGCAGCGCAGCGCGGGGCTCAGAGCAGTGCAGGGCGCTGCGTAGGCTGCTGCTCCGGCACCTGCTGGGAGGGTGGGTTTCTTGTCATGTTTGTTTTGTTAGGAATGCTAATTATCTTTCAGGCTGGTGATTACTTGGATCACTTTTTTTGTTTGCTTTCCTTAAGTTTCTGCTGCATTTCTGCTCTTTTCTGTCTTTTCCAGAATACTTGTCAGGGTTGTGTACGTGTTCCCACGGTGCACGTGTTGGTTATCAAGGTATTTCCATTCCCATCGCTGTCTCGGGGGGTTTCATGGTGTGGTCTTCATATACAAATACTTTTTCATTTCCTCATGGTTTAAGCTGAAGTGGACTAATAAATACATAATATAAGAAGCCAAGAAGTCAAAAGCCCGACATGGCCAGGAAACGTGACCTTTTTTCTACTTCATCCTCCGGTGTTGAGGGCATCCTCTGGCATATTGCTCCCGTGCGGTGAGTTCGGATTTGTTCAGGGTTTGAGTGAGAGCAGGATGAGATTTGGAGTCGCCGAGGCAATGGCATTGCTGCTGGTGCTGTCTGTGCCGCGGTGTCTGCTGCCTCCGGAGGTGAGCGGGTCTGCTCGCAGTTATTCACCCAGCCAAGGTTTCACATCCATGTCTGCTTCTGCTTCCCTGGGCAGCAGCCATGCCTGGAGGCTGTTTCCATCGTTTGGGTTTTCAGCAGATTGTTCCTTTCTCCCGTACAGTCCGTGCCAGGGTGTTCCGTGCTGGTTTCATGGTCATGTTGGTTTTTTCATGTTCTGTGGGTTGCTTCTGAGCAGAACGCGGTGACACAGCTCAGCCACCAAGAAAAGCCGTGCATGTGATGGGCGCTGCGTTGGTTTCCAGTTCAGACCAGTGGTGGGGAGCAAAGCTCTCCAGAAAATTGGCGTGAACTCTTCCATAGCAAAAGGGGGGTGAGGCAGTGGCCCAGGCTGCCCAGAGAAGCTGTGGATGCCCCATCCCTGGAGGGGTTCAAGGCCAGGCTGGATGAGGCTTTGGGCAACCTGGGCTAGTGGGAGGTGTCCCTGCCCATGGCAGGGGGAGGCACTGGGTGGGCTTTAGGATCCCTTCCCACCCAAACCACCCTGGGATTCCATGATTTTAAGACCCAGCTGAGGGTTTGTCCAGGTGTTGGGATGCGTTGGTGGGCACAGGGGCTGGGGAGGTGACCCCGGCGGCTTTCGGATGGGCTGCGTGGGGCTGCGGTCGCGTTCCTGCTCAGGGATTTGTCTGGGATGTCGGTCATGGCAGTACCTGTCGTTTCTAGGTGCTTTCTTATGGGTGGGAGAACACGCGGGGCTCTGGACAGCCCGGATGCGTTATTATCGGGGCAAAATTAAAAGGAATAAATCTGTTTCTGGAGCTGGCTCCTGAAAGAGAGCTTTGGGGTTTGTCTGCGGTCCGTTTTATGGGTGTGACAGTGCATCAGGGAGTAGGAAAGGGAAGTGATGGATTATTCACTGAGATCCAGCAGTGCACGGAAAGCGGCTGGTGCCAGGCTCCAGATGGTTCCCGTCTGCGTGGCTGTGCGGGGCGGCGCGGAGGTCACTGTCCCCATCGCACCGGGCGCGGGGCAGAGGAGCAGGCGTGGGGGGTCCAGCAGGACCAGGGCTGCGCAAACAGTGTGCTGCCAGCGCCGCGCTGGTGCTGCCGGTGGGATGGATGTCTTTGTCACCGGCGTCGGGAGAACTGGCTGATAAACACAGGAGGCGGCTCAGGGAATTAATTGCTTTTCACACAATGTCTGTGCTGGTTGGAAACCCCCTATGAGTGCTGAATGTAAAATTACCGGCATAGAAGGTATAAAAAAGAGGTTTTGTTTCCGGGTGTTCGTGTTCTAAACAGAGTTGACAAAATACATTGTGCGAGCCAGAGTGTGTTAACTTAAAGTTATTCTTAATTATAGTAAAAAGTTAATGATAATTATTACAGAGGAAATGTGTCAGACCCAAGGGAAACAGCCGCTGTATGAAAGTGAGGATTGTGCACATTGTTGGATATCATCAGTACGACATGGAAATGTGAGTCCGGGAGGAACATACAGCGATGGGGATCCCCCAGGAGGACGTTCCACCTGCCCTCGTCCCATCGCAGCACACCGCAGCATGGTTTTACAGTGACCCATCCCCTGTTGTGAGATATCTCCATCCCGTGAGCACGTTTGTGACACGACCTTTGTGTGCCGCTGCCCATTAAAGCGAGCCGGGAAGCAGAGCTGCCAGGGGTCTGCGAGAGGCGAGGATGGAGCTGGGGCTCAGCGTGCGCCGGGCTGGAGCGATGTGCGGTCGCGCTGCTCCTTGTAGAGGGGCCGTCGCGGGTCAGAGGCATTGCAGCTCCTACCTGCCGTGATTCATGGCAAGGCAGTGCAGCTGGACAGCTGGCGGCATAAAAGGAAAACCCATCGTTCAGGTTTTTTCTCATTCTGAAGGTGCCGAGTCGTTTATTAAAGAGAGAGGAGCTGCCAGTGCAGCCCGTAAAGGGTGCGTTGATCCCTAGTGACCCCCTGCTCGGGTGAGTCTGGAGCAGCTGCCGTCGCAGCGCACACCCGCTCGGGACGTGCCACATGCTGGGGGCTTTTCTCGTTGGAAACGTCACGGAAAGGCTTGGGGTGGGCATGTGTGCAGTGGGGGGAAAGCCTCGCCTCAGGGCGGGCGGCTGATGAGGATGGAGGAGTGCTGCCTGGGGATGCACTGATGGTTAGAACTGAGACACGGGAATTTTATATTCTGACACGTACAAAGCTGCTTCAAGGTGGGCACGGCCATTCACGGCGTCACCAAGAAGTGACAAAGGTCCCGTCTGAGTCATCTCGTGAACCAGCCGGTGACAAGAGCCTGCTGGCACTAGAAGTCATCCCAGTGGATTGCAGAACGGCGAGGGAGCAGCTGCAGCATGAGACGCTGCATGGATGACATCTGTCCTCTTGGAGAAATTAAATAATTGCTACTGAGCTCTTAGAGAATTAGGACTAAATTGGTCAAATCTCGAGTTGCAGCGGTACACCTGGTGAAATGAAATAATTTGTAAAGCAGCGGGGATGAAGCGATGCCTCGCTGATCACCACCTCCGCTGATTAAGTCTGCTGAAAATCGGTTCCAGCAGCTGACCCCAGGCAAGCACCAGCTGAGGAGGTTTTGGCGTGCGCCCGTGGTCCTCAGAGCCAGGCCCTCGGGGCTGTGTGCTGGTGCC
>NW_010128599.1:0-10584 GCF_000699245.1 Pterocles gutturalis | reverse complement strand
ACGCCAGCGCCCAGCAGCCGCGTGAAGCCGGGCGCTCCTTCCCCGGGCTGCTTGGCCGACGGGACGCCAGCGCACGGCTTCAGCCAAAGTCGTTTCTCATTGCGCTCCCTGCTCCGTTTAAGGGAGGTGAGCTGCTTTTCTTACTGTTTTGAGTATCCTGTTTTAAGGTCTTTTTTTAAGATCTTCAAAAGACAGCAAGACAGTTGTTCTCAGGGATTTTGGGACCTGCCTTTGAGCTTCATGGGGGTGCTGTCAGACCATACAGCCGTCACCAGGAGATGCATTGACTTGAAGGCAAACCGATGCGGCTGGAAGAAAGTGTGCCCGTGTCTTGGGCCATGTAGCCACCAGTACCGCTAAATAACTCCCAGAGAAAGGCTGGAGACGTTCTGCAGCGTGCCGCAGGACCAAAGCACTGCCTGGGGACGATCAGCTCATTAGACAAGCGTGTGTCAAGACAACCCGAGATCTGGTGTCCCTCCAGCACTGAGCATCTCCTCAAAGCGAGCCTGACTCCGTGGATGGGGCTGGTTGGTGTAACCAGGCGTCACCACCGTGAGAACAGGACACCAGACAGCAGGTGAGCCCTGGTGTGGAGGTTTTGTAAGAGAAGGATTAAAAAGTCCATGGACATGTCTGTATGAGAAGGCTCCAAGAGCGATGGTCGATGAGGGATGGAAGGCATGGCCGATGCAGATAACCCCCAGCGCCATTACAGGAGGTTGCGGTGCCCACCCGGGCTGCCCACGGGGCAGATGCTGTGTTAGGCAGAGGTCCTGGGCGCTGGTTATGCCACTGCACAGATGACTCGTCAGCAGACCTCTGATAGCGGGAGGATGGCGACAGCACCACCACATGCTGTGTGCGCCATTCCTCATCCTTACGATCCCACAGGACTGTAGCCACTCTGTGCCCCCAACAATGAAGGACGAGGTGGTTGTCAGCGGCCTTGGAAAGGACAAAGCAAGAAAGATTCCAGAGAGGGATCATGTCATAGTAACTGCTGACTCCTACGGGGTCTAGAAGATCTGTCCAAAGTGTAGTTTGGTTTTGCCAAAGGAGGAAACCAGGAGATAGGGCGAGAACTGAACAGCCACTGTCCCTTGTGCTGCCACGCGAGTGTCCCCGTCGCAGGGTTTGGTAGCTCACGCTTGGGCAGTTCTGGGTATGTGGTTGTGGGAATGTGAGTGGACAGAGTCAACCTACCGGGAGAAGTTAAGCAGAGTCCAAAATCATCTTCTTCAGGAAGGTCTTGCGCTGAGTTTCCTTGATCTAATTCTTACCATGACGGTGCAGCAATGACCCAACTGGACCACAGCTGGTGACTGAGGCCGGGCTGTCAGTGAGGACTGTGCTCTGACCATTCGTCAGCCCTCCTACCATGTACGATTGAATGTTGGGCTCTTTCTGAGCTTTACTCTGGTGTTTGATGGGTGAAGTTCTTTCCCGGTATTGCAGGTTAAGTTCTGAGCAGAGCCATGGATGTGAGTCACCTCAGATGTCCCGGGTGCCAGAGCACGAAGTGGGGCAGGTGGCCACTCTGGCCACTGGTGGCCCTGATGGGGTGAGGACAGCCAGCCTTTGAGCTGTTTGTGGGGCTGATTCTGAAACTGCATGTAGACATTAGGAAGAAATTTTTCACTGTGAGGGGGGTGAGACCCTAGCCCAGGGTGCCCAGAGAAGCTGTGGATGCCCCATCCCTGGAGGGGTTCAAGGCCAGGCTGGATGAGGCTTTGGGCAACCTGGGCTAGTGGGAGGTGTCCCTGCCCATGGCAGGGAGTGGCACTGGGTGGGCTTTAGGGTCACTTCCCACCCAACCCATCCTGGGATTCTCTGATTCTATAATTGTCAAAGCACCCAGAGCACAACGGGTGACTGCGGCTGTTCGAGATGTTCAGTGGTATCTGCTGTGCGCCCGCTGCTCCTACGGCTCTGCCAGAAGCTTGCAGAGGTGGTTTAGGCATGATGGGTTTGGCTCCTTAGAGCCACATTCCTTTTCAAACACTTAAGTGGATTTTTCTAGAAGAAAAGACCTCGAGCAGTGTCCGTACTGCAGATGCGTCTGTCTCCAGCACGGGTGTGTGTTTTGTGAGCCAAGAAGGGCTTGGCCAAGCTTCCGAAGAGTGGTCATACTGGCGTAGGCAGGAATTCCATCTCTCCTTTCTCTGAAGGAGACCAGTCCTGGGTGACTGGGGAGGGATGTGGGAACGGGGCATCTACACGATGATGCTTCCCCAGCACAGTTTCGGTGTCCAGCAGCTCGTGGGTCGGAGATGCTCCATCCGCAGTGTCTCCTGTGTGCAGGGTGAGGGGTTGCTCTTCCAGGAGCTTCTCCAGGCGCTCCTTGATTCCATGTGAACTTTTAGCACAGTATCTTCTGGCAAGAAGGAGCTTCATCCCATGTCATGTGGAGAACGCAGTTTGTTTCCAACGTTATCTCCTAGGTTCCTTCAGTGCCACCCAGTCCTTGTGCTGGAGGAGGCAATGGGCAGGCACCACCATTCGCCCCTCCGTGGCTCTCAGGATTTGGTAGAACCATGTTCCCTGGGTTGTGTTTCTTCAAGGTTAAGCAGTACTAAGCAGCACTGTTCCTTGTGCAGAAAATCCTTCCATACTTTGGGCAGTCCATGTCACCTTTTTTTTTTTTTTTCCAACATGGAAGGACCAGAGTTACTGCAAGCATGTAAGACATGGGGGCAGTTTGGCCGTGCCAGTGGTACAGTGTTCCTCTAACTCACTTTTCTTCGCTCATCGTTCCTGGCCATTGTAGGACGTCAGGGTGGCACTCTTCACGACCTGTCTGCCATATCCTGCGTTCTTCATCCTGGTAATAACCGTCACCTCAGAGCCTGGGATTTTATCTATGAGGAGAGAATTATTTTTTCACATGTGCATCAGTTTTTCTCCACCTTACATTTCATCTTACATTTTAAGATCTTTCTACAGTTCCTTGGCTTTCCTCCTCTTTATTATCTTGAATAACTTGGCATTATCAGCAAACCTTGTTCCCTCTCTTTCATTCCTCTCTCATAAATGATCTCAGGAGGTGTTGAGCAGCGTAAGTCCTGGTACCGATCCCCGCGAGACTCTGCTGCTGACCTTTCTTCTGATGTGAAATCCAATCATTTGCTTTTTATTTTAAACCTTTTAACAAATTCCACATGTAAAAACCTTCCTTGTTATCCCATGGCTTCTTAGCTTCCTCAAGAGATTTGAATGAGGGACGTTGTTGAGTGCTGTTGGAAATCTCTCGCTCTGTTCGGGTGTTGGCCTGTTGTGTCTCTGAACAAAGCCGGGCTGTGGGTCTGGGGACAGTTCATTCTGGGGAGCACTTGCTGAAGATGCTGCAGAAGAGGCCATTGAGTTCAGCTGTTTCCTCCCTGCACGATCCACGAAGATAATCATGGAATCACAGAATCATGAAGGTTGGAAAAGACCTCAAGGATCATCAACTCCAACTGTCACCCCAACCTCACCCAACCCACTAACCCATGTCCCCAAGCACCACATCCATTCTTGACCCCTCCAGGGATGGTGACTCCACCACTTCCCTGGGCAGCCTGTTCCAATGCCTCATCACTCTTGCCATGAAGAAATTTTTTCTAATATCCAGCCTAAACCTCCCAGCAGTGTTAGTTTTGATGTCTTTTGCAGATTGTTCCCCAGATTCGTGTTTGGCCCATCACACCGTGTTCTTACATTTAACCTGCAGAAGATCCCGATCCCCGTTCGGGTGTGGTTTCAGCTCTATGAAGAATGTTCTCCTGGTTTTAATAACCTCCATATCCCTGCTCTTCAGCCATGCAAGCTTCCTTCTGCTCTTTCTCCATCTGCGCGGGTCTGTGTGCCGTGTCTCCAGCACAGTGCCTTTGCACGGTCTCCATCAGTCTCCTTTGCTGAGGACGGAATAAATCCGTGTTGTGGAATTTGGATTTTCTGGGGCTTGTTTCTGTTATTTATAGAAATGTGCGTTGTTCTCTCCTGAATGCATGCTGGGCAAGAGCCAGACTTAACGTTCTTTAATCTCCTTTCATTCAAGCAAAGGGAGATTTTAGGTGTCATCCGGTGTCACCAGTCCTTTCCCAGTACAGTGACGACTGAAGGCAGCGGTGGGACCAACTCCTGCAGCATCCCTGCTTGTGGCCATTGTCCCCTGTAAACATGTGCAGCGTGAATTTCGGGAGCTGCTGAGGCATCCTCAGATGTGAGATGCTGTTACGTGTTCCCGAACCCGTCTCTCTGTGCCTCTGCGCAGCCAAACGGCTCCGACGCCAGCTCTGAGCGGCGTGGAGCAGAATTCCCGCAGGTGACACCGGTAATTGCGCAGCGCTGCATGGAGGAGCGGCTGCCTCTGCCTCCTTTTCTGTAGACACCATTTTCCACCGTTTGCTGAGGAAAGGGATGAAGGGAGGCTGCGAGCGATGGATCTGAACTCGTCTCTGACCGTGTGTGCTCCTCCATGGTCCCTTGTCAGTCGGGGTCAGGTTCATCCTGTTCTGTGCAGAGCGTGTCCGGGGAACAGGAGCTGGGGAGCATCTCCTGTGCAGCTGCCGTGCCTCTTCTGGCAAGCAAGGATAAAAACCCAGGACAAAGCTTCCTTCTGCCAGTATAGATACGAGCCTGGTTATTTCAGGGCCTTCTTCTTTCCCTTTCCCTCGCCTTGCCTGCTCTTTGGGGTTCACAGCAAGCTCTTAACAGCTCCCCCAGTATCACTGCGAGCGTGGGGTGCAGGCGAAACACGTCCTGGGCTCTCTCAGATGTCTTGTTCCCTCAAGGAGCTGTCGTATTTCAATGTTTCGGTTAATGCCCTAGAAGTTACCAGCTTGGTGTGTTGAAACGAAATGAATCCAGTTCTGACAAATATTCCGTGAGCTGTTGGAAGGGGAGGATGCTGCTTTTCAGCGCCTTTCGCCGATGGCCATCCTCGCTTTCTGCAGCATCTGAGCTTTGGAATTTCTCTGCTGCTCCCAGCCTATGTTTCACCTGGGACCAAGCAGCGCTGGCTTCGGGTTTTAACTGGTGTTTAGCCGGTGCTGGAGGGGACGTGCTCCGGGATGACACATCCCTCCCGGGGCTGGCTGCGCTCCAAACCCCGCGGGTGTGCCGGGAAGTTAGACCTGCCTTTCATGTGTCAGTCTGCTTTCGATGTGGTTCATCGTCGGTGCCTTGATGAGCTGCCTCCTGGCTGAATTAAACAGAAACTCTTGCTGGTGGTAATCGGTGCTGAGCATCAGCGAGGAGCGGAACCAGGCTCCTCCCCAGCCCCGCGCCGCTTCCCGCTGTCCTTCGTTACAGAAGCACCACTGCCGCCTGTGTTCCCGGAGATCTCCTCATCTCCAGCGGAGTTGTAAGTGGTTATTTTTCCATTCGGGATAGGGCTTTTCCCAGTTTCACTGTGGATGTGTGGCTGAGGTCCCCAGCCCTCCTGGGACAGCGGCGGGGTCCCCAGACCTGCTCCTCTCCAGGCTGCTGCCATCAGGAAGCATCCGACACGAGACCCCTGATCTAGCCCACTGAGTTATTCTTTTTCTCTCGTATTCAAATAGAGCCGAGAAATCCAGCTGTGCTGGGCTTTGGCTGGAATCGGCGCCGCAGGAGCGCGGCACAGTGCGACAGCAGAGCGCTGGGGGCTGGGGGGACCATCGCTGCGAGGGACACTGCACTCAGCAAGCCGCTTAATCGCAGGCCCTGGCCCCAGACCTCCGGGACGTGCCTGTTCCCTGGTGGTACCTGCTAGAAGCTTTACTGTTCAGTGTATAACCCAGGGGTGATCTGTGATCCCAGAATCCCAGGATGGTTTGGGTGGGAAGGGACCCTAAAGCCCACCCAGTGCCACCCCCTGCCATGGGCAGGGACACCTCCCACTAGCCCAGGTTGCCCAGAGCCTCATCCAGCCTGGCCTTGAACCCCTCCCTAAAGCTCCATCTGCTCTGGGAAGGGAGAAGGGGGCAGAACGGGGACCTGGTGCCATGTCCTCGTGGTCCGTGCTGTTTCATTGCTAGCTCACCCCACGGGATGAATTTGCTCCAGGCCACTTTGTGCTCTCCTGGACAAGCCCAGCCATGGTGCAAGGCCAGCCCCAGCCAGAGAAAATTTCTAGAATGCTGTTTGGAAAGAGCTCCCCTGTGTTTGGGCTTTGGTTTTTCTGGGGAGAGAACAAAGTTTGTCCATAAGACTCAGGCTGTAGCACATGCTCTTGGGGCCAGAGCCCCAGTAAGTGGGTCTGTGCCCACTTATTTCCTATAAATTGTCCTTCTGCTGTGCGAGATGGTTCCTGCTCGAGGCAGCTGAGCAGAACTGAACCCCTTGTAGTGCCTGGCTGTGGGTGTGGAAGACCAGAGTATGTGAGTGAGGTTTCTACTGGGAGAGCCCTGGAACCAACCAACATCAGCTTCAGCTGAACTTAAATTTTTCGTGAGGGAGGTGGATCTGGAAGTTCCCAGTGAGTGGCCTTCCATCACCACCCCATTCCTGTGCTTCAGCAGTAACACTACTGAGAAGCTGTGTGACTCCTTTCCAGCATTTTCTCGTGGGAATGATCAAGGCAATCAATCAAACCAGGTCTTCCCTGGTGGGTCTTTTGTCTTCCCGGTGTCCTCCTCGGGGCTCTCTCCTCTTGACCCCCATCCTTCTGGAAGTGTGGCACTCAGAACCGTGGGACTGGAGCGTTACCTAACTTCAGCAGTGGGATTCACGTCACTGCGTTGTAGGTGTCGACCACGTAGGTGCCTGAGCTCATCGCCCCGGCTCGCCCCGGCAGATGTGTGCAGTCGGTGGAGCCAGGGGTGCCATTCACTTGACAAAACGTGGGCGGTCATTTCAGCACGGTATGAATCACGGCTCCATTGACTTCACTCAATAGCTCTCCATTGAGGCTAAAAGGAGCCCGGAGCGACTTGCTCACTGGGGGTGATGGCTTCGTAGATGCCCACATTGAGCTGGATGACTCCCAGGGCTCCTGCAGCATGGGGCAGGGCAGGGGGGTTGTGTCTGGGGATGGATCTCCAGTCCATCTCTCATCCTTTTCACACAAAAGGGTGACACTGCTGCTGATGCTTACGAGTGCAGGATGGTGTTTGTGGCCTTGCCCAGCCAGTCCTTCTCCACCTCCTGGTTTTCTTTTCCTCGTTCCTGGCTGTCGTACTTTGCACTTTCCCTTTTTCCTCTGCAGCTTTTCAGAGCATTTCAGCAGTGGTAGCACCACGTGAATCCAAGTCAGCTCTGCCATCGTGCTGCCACCCTCTCAGATGGGATCTTCTGCAGATTTTTTTCTCGCTGTTACATCCCAGTCGTTGGTGACAGGATTGAGCTTGTCCCCAGGCAGACCCCTGTGAATCCCTGCTCGGTTCATCCTTCCACTTCAACAGTGAGAAACGTGTCGGGTCAGCTGCTCCCTCACCTCGAAGGAGCTTATGTTCCCCTTGGGTTTTATGAGGATGCCTCGTGAGAGCATTGGGAATGCTTAGCTGGTGTCAGGATACATCCCACAGAACTGCCTTTCCCGTGTTTGTGGGACCTCTTACCTTCAGGCAGAAATGGGGTTCAAACAGCACTATTGGTCCCTTCAGATCCACGCCACCTGCTGCTTATCACCTTCTTTTCTTCTGGATGGTTTATTAAACTGTTGTGTTGTTTGGTAGAGGATTTTCCTGGGAATTAAAGATGAGTTGCTTCGCTTCATACTTCCTTTGATCTTTCTAGTCCCGGTTTTGAAGGATGAGCATCATCACTTTTCCACATCTTCTGGAGGGCCGTGCGCCCCATGGAAGCTGTCAAGACAACCCGTCGTAGGTGTCAGATTCCTTCTGCGGGCTGCTTGTGCCCCCTCAGTGAATTTCACCGTGCTCAGGCAATTAAAAAAATCCAAATTCTTCTAACTGCTGGTTTTTCACTTCAGGGTCAGAGCTCATCTTTGCTGTTGCAGCGTTTAGTGCAGCCACAACCATGCTGGGTGTTTAATTGTTCATTTGCTGGGTTTGTCCCTCCAAGCAGTCACAGAGTGACAAAAATCATCGGCCCTAGCCAAGCATCATGTGCATCAACTGTCTTCAGTTTGGGTTCAACAGAAGACAAACCAGCAGAAGGTCTGACCCAGCCCTGCAGAAAGGAGACAGTCCCGCAGACCTTGTGTCCCCTCGAGGGGCAGCTCTGACGAGCCGTGCACCGATGCCTCTGCGTCCTTACGTTAGCTCCTCTTTAATTCGCTTAATCTTCCTTTGATGCCTTAAAATAGCTCCCTACTACTTCTTATTTTTTGAGAGATCCTATTTTTATTTAGACAAAAAAAAAAAAAAGTAATTCCTGTTATTTTTTTCCTATGACACTATCGCAGGTCTGTGATTACACTGCTTCCTCTCCTTCCCCAGGCGGGTTTTTATTGCTTTTCCCAGCCCTCGGGAGCTGCAGCAGAGCCCATCGCTGGCATCTCAAGTGTCTCTCTACTCCCCCACAATTCTAGTTCAGAAAGATGTGGGGACTTTTGTTTCCCTTTTTATATCCATCTATCAGCAGAATGAATTGGTGTGGTTATATCCAGGCATGAAGGTGGCCGGTGGATCCTACTGTAGGCGGTCACGAACGTGAGAATTTTCGGGTGCCTTCAGAGCTGGATGGCAGCAGGCAAAGGGTTTGCAGGTCCGGAGGGACTTCAGCTGGGAGCGCTCGTACAAGATCCCTCTTGCAAGTCTACCTTCATAAATAAAATAAAGAGTGAGCTAAACCAAATAAATGTCCATCGTTTGTAAAAATCCCCCAGATGTACTTTTGGAGCGCTCAGGGACAGCAAGTAGTGTGTTGGGGAGTTTTCCTGTTGTTTCTGACAAGGTGAGGGTTTGGAAGGAAGGTGCTTCTTGCCAGCTTATTTGGAGGAGGAGGAGGAATAATTCAGAGGTGACAGAAAGAATAAAATAGTCTTAATAGACTTAAGAAATAAGATATTCTTAAAATACACTTTCTGCAGAGTAACTTTTGGTAAGAGCAGCAGCAGGTCGGACTTATTTAAAGCTTATGTTATTGCAGGAGATCTTGGTAGATGAGGACTGGTGGGGGGGGGCTGGGGGAAATGGTGCTTACACAGGGTTCAAGCAGGAGTTTCTTCAGTTTATCGTGTGGGTAAAACAACCACAAAGAAATTAGAAGTACAGAATTGTATTTCATCGTGGATTCCTCGCTTTGTCATTGACAAAGCAATCCTAGCGAGACTAACTGGGCACTTCAGCCCTCCACCAGGTAAAACAAATCATTTTGTACATCAGCATTTGTTTGCCTTTCCTTCCCTCTCTGTCTCTTGCCTGTGCACGTGCACACACACATTCTGGTAGAGGAGGCAGAACCCGCTCTTGGGATGGGGCTGAGATCTGGCAGAGGTCATCTTCAAGGGATGGACATGTCAGATGGAAAAGGGATAGTCCTGTGGATGTGAGCTGTGTTAGGTCTGGCTCTCTCCCTGAACGGTGAGTCTTAGTTCAAACAGAAGATGAAGGCTTATCGCAGAATCCCAGGATGGGTTGGGTGGGAAGGGACCCTAAAGCCCACCCAGTGCCACCCCCTGCCATGGGCAGGGACACCTCCCACTAGCCCAGGTTGCCCAAAGCCTCATCCAGCCTGGCCTTGAACCCCTCCAGGGTTGGGGCACCCACAACTATTTTGGTGCAGGAATCACGGTTTGAGGTTGTCCAACTCTTGTTACCCAGTAGGGGGGATTATGTTGCTGTCATGACCTCTTCTGGGCATGGTGGTTGTGTGTCTGTTTCCAGCGGGACACTCTGCACTTGGAAGAGAGGATTTCGTTGCAGAGAGGAGAGTTTTACACATATTGAGGAACATATGCAGAACCAGCTCTGCTTTCGAAAGACAAGCAATGTGTTGAAAATGTGACATAAAGGGATGATGGCATGACAGCACCACCTCCTTTAAAGCGGTTCACATTGTTTTGTTGACATTTATCCACATCTAGGTACTGTGTTGCACGAAGTTACTGGTTTTGTAGATAAACTTTCTTCGTGGATGATGCCTAAGCATGTCCAAAATTATAGCGCAAAGTGAAATATCAGGCTTAGTTTCTGTGGATGATGTCTGTTGTACACCTCCTGGAGTGCCTTGGTACCTACAGCTGCTGCACGTATCGACTTTAGTGATCACCTTCCCTTGGTCTGGAAAACAAAGGAATATTTCTATCTGCCTTGCTAGGAGCTAGAGACTGCTGTGGCGTTATGGCAGAATCACAGGACTACCTGCCCAGGAAGGGAGTGGGATGCCGTAAATGCAGCCCTGGCAGGTGAGGCTGCTGATGGCCGGGGTAGAGAGAGGTGTGTCCTCTCCTGCTCTATGGCTGCTGGAAAGTGCACAAAAAAAATCACAGAATCACAGGATGGTTTGGGTGGGAAGGGACCTTAGAGATCATTGAGTTCCACCCCCCCTGCCATGGGAGGGGACCCCCTCCACTAGCCCAGGTTGCCCAAAGCCTCATCCAGCCTGGCCTTGAACCCCTCCAGGGATGGGGCATCCACAACAATGTGGGTTGCCAGCCCCGTCCGTCGCCTCCCTTCCAGCAGCGCCGACCCTGCTGCGCTGGGCAGGGTCCCC
>NW_010128598.1:45535-47123 GCF_000699245.1 Pterocles gutturalis | reverse complement strand
TCTATGATTCTATGATTCTATGATAAAAATTATGCTAAAATTATGTTGAAATTGGTTTTGGAACAAATTCAAAATTCATAGCCTGTCCTGTTGGCAAATAATTTGCTGAAAGCAAAAGAGCTACAATTGTCATAAAAACATTTGCATATTTCACTTGTTGCACTGAGTTATTTTATGTAGCTGTAAGGACTCTAAGACTTTCAAATCTGAAATCAATGCCTATGTGAAATAAACAGGTTTTAGAAGACACCCTGATAAATTGTCCTTGGCTCCCAACATTAACCCTCTTATCAAGACAGATGAACAAGCCTGGTCTACAGACTCTCTTATTTAAACACCATTACATATCCTTGGATATCATTACTGGAAATTAAAACATATTAATTTTGAACTTCTGTTCCAGTACTGAAACCAAGCTGATCTTTCATTGTCTTTCTTTTCACGTCATCTGATGTTTAAGGTGGATGTTAGGCAGTCAGCCACCCCTACCGTGGCCTGACTTTTTCATACCACTTGGTTCAAAAACCAGTTCAGTCACTGGAGCCCATTAACACCTGGTGGACCTCTCAGCCAGACTGTAACTCACTCAACACTTGTTTGGCTTTTCCATCAGCTGGCTTTTATTGCAAACATATCTGCCTTTTCTTTTGTTCTTACTGTGCCCCTTTCAGCGCCAGTTTACTACCTACTCTATCAAAGCATTTTACCTTAAACAGTCTATGCAGACAGCTGCATTGGCAGATGCTCAATTGGCCTGGGAAGGCTTTATCTTTCTGAGATTGCACTTTTCATAGAAGGAAGCTGAAGACGTTTCTGAAGACCTTTAAGTTTGTGTTTTTATTAATAACATGGAATTTCTTTGGTTTTTGAAATTCATAATTTACTTTACCCTGTCTGAATCATTACTGAATTTAATAGAGAAGGCAGATCCCTTTAAAAAAAAAAAAAAAACCTAAAGGCACCCACAGAAAGTGGTAACAATATGTAAATATATGAGTTTAGCCACAGATGTGGCCTCATAACTACATCGATGACAGTGTGTGCTTTATCACGTAAGCTGAATGGTACCTACTTGTCACTGTGTCTCTGGACTTCCTGCCCACAGTGTCACTGTGCTCCTTAAATAAGGGACTGAACTGTACACTTAACTAAGAAAACAACTTGGAGACAATTTTTCAAGTCTCTACAGTCATCGTATTGTCAAAATCTCTTTTTTCAAGCCAATAATCTTGCAAATGCTGTAGACTCACCTTTTGAATTTTGATGCTTGTAATTCTAATTCTAATTTTTCACTGAGAGAATGGTCAGTTAGTGGAACGGGCTTTTTGGAGAAGTCGTCACGTTGTCAAGCCTCTCAAAGTTCAAGGAGCATCTGGACAACACTCTTAGTCAGGTGTTCCTGCGAGGAGCAGGGAGTTGGACTCAATGATCTTTATGGGTCCCTTCCAACCTGATTCTATGATTCTATGATTCTATGAAATAAAAGCGAAACACTACACTCTCACTCACAAGGTTTCCACTCAGTCAGCAAAGCTCCAACTAATTACCACAGTGTTACAATGTGGAGGTGAAGACATTGTGAGGCTGC
>NW_010128598.1:619-45522 GCF_000699245.1 Pterocles gutturalis | reverse complement strand
AAAGATCTCTTTAGAACGACAGTATGGAGGGAAGGAAGGAGTTGAAAACCAGACATGAAGCCAACATTTTGAGCTTAATTAAAACCAGAAACTTCTCTCTAACAAAAACTCAACCCCAACTATTGTGATGTTGAGAAGTAGTTGGGAATATCTCCAACTCCCAACTCCATTTGATGACAGTTGAAATCTTATAGGTACTTGAAAAAACCAACACAAACACAAAGACTGTCCTGGGTTAAGCTGAGACAGAGTTAACTTTCTTCATAATAGCTAGCAAGAGGCTGTGTTTTGGATTTGTGCTCAGAAGAAAGCTGATAAAAAGTGATGTTTATGCGGCTGTAAAGGTCTTTCAGCTTCTCTGGCTGTCTGCAAACAGGAGAAGCTGGGAGGGAGCACAGCCCCAGTTACTAGCCCAGGATTTGATCTTAGGTTCAGGATTGAGACCCAGAGTGGCCAATAATCTATTCCATAACATACACGTCATGCCCAGTATAGAGGTGAGGACCCTCCGGAAGATCGGCCCTTTTGGTTCCAGATCTCTTTTGCTCCAGGTCATCTGCAGGTGGTCACTCTCCCAAGGTCCTCCACCCCCCACCCCGGTTAGACCTTGGTCTGGGATGCTCGGACTGTTATCTCTGTTTCATGAGTGTGGTTTCAGGACTCTCCCTGCTCCAGGATCTTTAGCTGGGAACAGGCTGAGCCTTGGTCATCGGGTGGGGGGGGCAGTGTCGCTGTGTATCACTCATTTGTATATTTGTATATAGTATTATTTTCAATATTATTGTAGTTTAGTTATTAAATTGTTCTTATCTCAACCCACGAGTCATTTTTTTCCCTTTACCCCTTTAATTCTCTCCCCTATCCTGGGAGGGGGGGATGGGGATTGGGTGAGCGGGTGTGTGTGAGTTGGCCCCCAGCCAAGGGCAAACCCGTCACAAGACTCACTATTCCTCCAGAATCTTTACCCTTCTCCTTATCTCCTTCACTCCCTCCTTTCAGTCATTGCAACCCCATCAGTACCTTTGCCCTGGCTCCGTTCACAAATGTAAGAAGTGGAGTTTTGTATTTTAACAAGCCTGGGCTTTCCTGAGTTTAAAAGCTGCTTGGGGAATTCACTGCAGGAAGAGGTCCAGGCAAATCCTCCTCGCATGTGTACACCATCTGGAGTCCTGTCACATGTATTTTTGAGCATAAGGTGGTAAATGCTGAAGGGCCTTTGGTTCCATTAGAATTCAATTGACATGTCCTTGCTCTGTAAGCATCTCTGGGCAGCACTGCTTCCAAGAAACATATCTGGAGGTATCCAGCCTTTCTTTCAGGTACATTCAGCCCATCCTGCATCCCTGACCTTGTGCTCTCATTGAAAGGAAACTGAGGAGTGCACTGGCTCTCTTTCACAGCATTGCACCCAGGTCATAAGCATCCCCAAACCTCAGTGACCTGTTCCAGCTGGCTCATGTCAAAACCTTCTCCTTTTCTTTCAGGAACAAATCCAACAGCAGCAGTTATCCAGATGATAGGGTATTGGATAGCAGGAAAAAAAAAAAAAAAAAAAAAAAAAAAAAATTGTGACATTGTAAAACTGAAGTTCTTACATAGTTTGCATTACCTGGAGCCTGATGGCTAATCTGTGCTCTAGCTTCTTGTGAACTGCACAGTCTCCAGTCTGACATCAGTGGGTCCTGGGGTTCTAATTTCAAAACTACTATTGTTGATAACATCTCATCAGGCAAAACAGGCAACCGTTGTTCCCCTTCTTCCAGAATTTGAGGTGACATTGTTTGTGACTTGCAGAATAGATTTGTGTGATGTGACTCTCTCATCTGCATGTGGGCTGAACCCCTACAATGCTTGTGCTGTCTGTATGTATTCTTGCATTTCTTGGGTGATGGCAATAACTAGGATGCCAAGAAAAATGTCTCTTTTTTTGCTGTTTGGTTTCGTTGCCAACCTTGCAGAATACATTCCTTAGCCTTAAGTCAGTTGCGAACTATTTTGTTTTCACCTCCTTTGGTACTCCCTGTAAACGCAGGCAATACTATTTGCATGTCTGTAAAATGGATCTGCAGTTATCTGAAAACTAGCAAAAACATCAGAATTAAAACTGAAGACATCCTCGGTGTCATTCATGTTGGCAGATCCTGTTTGCAGACCCAGAGCAAGGGGCTGCATTCAGTCTCCCAGGTGTCCTCCAGGCTTCTGGAGAAGGTCAGCTTTCATGGAAATTTTAAGTGCTTCTTCATCCTTCCCAGGCTGTTTCTCTAGGTGGGGTTTTTTGTTGGGTTCCCCCCCACCATGCCTCCCTAGTTGCACACCAGGTTCAGTTATCACTGGAGAGATTTGGCAGAGATGAGCTGCCTGAAGTGTTTCAGTTGTACGTGGGCATCACACAGAGTGACCCACCACTACCAGGGCCAGACGTGTTCAGCGCTTGCTCCCCAGCTGCTGGAGCCACTGCTATCACTGACACTTTTTTTTGCTACTGCAATATACAGAAGGTCTTGCAGGAAAGTATCCTGTCTCTTTACTTTAAAAACACGTTTTTTTTGCTACTGCAATATACAGAAGGACTTGCAGGAAAGTATTCTGTCTCTTTACTTTAAAAACATGTTTGGTTTGGTTTGTGTTGGGGTTTTTTTGTTTTTCTTTATCTTTTAGTTTTTGTTCCTTTTTTTTCCTGCAGGACATAGTTTTACAGTACTTCACAGATCAAAATGCTGCACCCCTTACGGAGAAACCCCATTTGTTTCCATTTAAAGAAGGTGCTACTGCTCCTTTTCTTTACATTTGCAGCTACAGTCCATGGTAGCACAGGAGCTTTAAGTGGATGATGCCTGAAAAAGCAGAACAGCCTCTCCTCATGATATCTGATGGAGAGAAGAGATTAATAAAACAGATCCATGGAGCATGTCTTATTTTAATCTATCTGTGGGGATATTTTTTCCTGTTCTTCCTTTATGCTGTGCTCTTTTTTTTTTAAGCAAGTTAATTCATTGTTCACAAGTGAGGAAGATTAGGTCATTGAGCAACTGCTGGTTTAATTTAATTTCCCCCAGTTTCTGGATAGGAATGCAAGCAAATGTTTTATTAGTGACTTCTGAGATTCGAGCTTGGCCCTTACTGCTGTCAGTCAGGTCCTAGCAGAAGGGTTGCATTTAGGCACCATAAAACAAGAATGTTGCAGATGCGGTATATCCTGTAATCCAAGGCACCTGCATTTACAAAGAAACACAAGGAGGTACAGACTGTCTCATTGCATTATCTGGGTATGAACTGACACAAAAACACGTCAGATTGCCCAGGAATTTTTGATGCTGAATAGGGTAGGAGAGTAGGTTTATAACATAAAGCATTTGAAATTTAGCAGGCTTTGTAATGCATTTTCTTTTAGCAGAACAGAAGACAGTTTCTGAAATTGCTTAGGTTTTTTCCAGCTGCTCATATTTTGCAGAAACGGTACTAGTCTGTTGAGCTTGCAGGGGAAACAATTATATGTTTTCCAGAAACATCAGTAGCAATTAAAGTATCTCTAAATCAAAGTTCCAGCAAAACATTTCTTACAGTTGTGACTTCACATGGAAGTAATATGGCAGGTGAATTTTCAGTCATTGCCTTTTGATTTAGAGATTCAGCGCTAGAAATAGCTCTTGTCAGCATTACTGTGCAGTAACTTCTATAAGCCCCACATCAAGAGTCTCTCATAGCACAATAATCACAGAGAGGAGGAAAACCAGAACAGCAAAACATGTCTAAATCTTCAATGCTTTACTAAACTAGAAACTCAAAGGTTTTTTTAAAAAGTCTCTTTCATACAGTGGCTAGAAGTGCCATCTAAGAACTTGCCTTATTTTGTTAAATACGAGAGTAGATGGCAATCTAGAATGAGAGAGAAAATAACAATAGCTCCCTGTAACTTCTGTTAAGTTGTCTGTCAAAAGGCTGGTTTTTCTATCAGGGTAAAAAGCTGTAAAAATTACAACAAAAGTAACAAAAACCATGCACATTGTCACAACCTGAGGTATTATTTTTAATTTTTTTTTCAATTATAAAATATTTTCCAATCATTAGATTGAGGCCTTCATTTGTGCTGCTGGAGATTTTACTGGTCATGGCTCATTGTGTCTCAGCAGCATGGAGGTCAACTCAGGCAGTACGGGTCCTCAAGCTGCTCTGATATAAAAGCAAAAGGAAAACAACTCCATACAGTGGCAGACAATAATAAGAAACAGCAAAAGTTGGCAGATATGACCATTGGAGAGACGACAGAGACTTAAAAAAATGTTTACATGAAGGAAGCTTACAAATATACCTGCTTAATGAAGCCTGTCAGATTTGTGAGCCAAAATCTGTGCATCGAAGGAACTGAACACAGCAACCCTTCCTGAATTCGTAATTGCCACAGTTAAGGAAGCAGGAGTAAATGCATTTGCATTTATGGAAGTTAGCTTCCACCACCTGCCCTTTAAAGTCTGTGTCCTTGTAGAAAGTGAGAGCAATGCACTGTGAATTAATTCCCTTCTTCCACACGGGCAAGAGAATAATGGTGCCAGAAAGCAAACAAACCAACCCCAAGTCATACTGTGATTAACAAATTATACACCGAAAGAATCCCTTCCTGTCTTCAGGGATCAGCTGACAAATATTCCTCTTGATGTTACTGTAACTGGTGGATGGGCTCATGTCCGGGCTGGATGACCTACCTAACTCCATGTCACTCACTATGATTTCCACGAATTTGGAATATGCAAAACAATTTATATTTTTTGTTTACATTTTGCTGATTACAAAATAAATAAAGTGTCCCCTTGATTACATTTTATAGACTGGTGGCAATGAGGTCTCCCAATTACCCTTTACTATATTATGTATTAAGAATGTATGAAATGCCTGATGGGTTTGGAATAACAGTCTACCTCTTAGAGGTGGCACATGAGTGCCACTATCTGCAGCCCACCCTACCCATATCCCTCCAGCATTCACAAGCGTGTGTAAGAGATGTTAGAGGGTACGCAGTCCTGTTTGTTCCCTTTAAAACATGTGTGTGGACCTGCAGACCCTGAATTTGAATACTCCCCTTTCTCCTTTGGACTTGCTGACAGTGTCTGCCTCCACAACGTCCCACAGCAACAATCCCCAGATGCTCACCACCCACAGCCCAGAGAGGTGCTCTCATTTCTCTGTTTTAAACCAGTCTCCTACTTGTTTCCTTGAGTATCCCCAGTGCCAGTTCTGCATTCACTTTGTCTGCTGCCTTTGTGAATTGGTAAACCCACCATCCGTCTCCTCCTCTACTTACTGAAGAGCCGCAGCCTCTTCAGTTGGTCCTTATGAAACAGCCCCTGCATGCCTTTGATCACTGCAGTTTCTCTTCTCTGTACCTTCTCTAACACCACCACATCGTTCCTGAAATGTGGCATTCCCAATACTTTTCCTGATGATGCTCTGAGCCTTGTTGGCTTTTCTGACTGATGTTGCACAGCAGGTCAGTGATTTTGGAAAACAGTCAGCAATGGCTCCAAGATCTCTTTCCTGAGTTGTAGCTGTCTGTTCTGAGTTGCAACAATTTTTTATGTTTCTGTATCATATCTTCTCTTAATACCCTTTCCAGTAATAGTCATGGTCATTTGCAACTTCCTTTACACAGGCAGCAGCCCCAGCTCTCTGATGCCCTGTTGCCCTTCTCAAGCCAACTGCTTCCATTTCATTTCTGTTCCATTTGAAAGGAAGTAATAAAGTCTGGTTGGGCTACCCAAGGCAAGAAGAGCAAGGCATGTGGCATTTCTGAAATCTTTATAATATCACACTCTTTATTTTAATTTGTATAATCTAACTTCCCAATCAGAAATTTTATTTGGTAGAGAAACTATGTGTTGGCATACAAAGTATGCCTTAAGTAGCATCTCCACTTCATAGTTCAAAATGATCCCAGTTTTTGAGGAAATTTCAGCATCTCCAGAAACAATGGAGTATTGTTATCAAATGATAAATTTTTGCAGTGTTTGGAGTTCTTCACAAGCATTTCTAAAATATGGAACAATGTATCGTGCTCTCTTACTTCCATTTCTCTTCCAAATCCATCAAGACCTCAGCCAGGTCTATTGGGACCAGCTGCATACGTGTCCATGTATTTCGACCTTGTTCTTTATCTGTAGAAGTATTTTTGTACATGCTAAGGCTTCTTGCAAACACTATACCACTTATCACAGCACTTAGCCTTTCAAATACTCAAGTGCTGGAGCAGGTGCATGGAGGCTATGAGTAAGTTTCCTTAAATATTGCCCCAAAGAAGCTCCTGCCTGGCCCAGCTACACTGTGTGAGACAGAAAATGAATATTCAAAAGTGATTCAAAAAAGATGGAAAGTGTGCCTAGCAACAATTTTTTATCTAAACAAGTAAGAAGCATTTTAAGAACTAGAGATCCACAGCTGGTTTTGGAAGATGGAAGCAAAAAGGGGTTACAAAAGTACACGTAATATTGCCACGTGAAAGACAGAGAGAAGAATTCATTTGAGTCTTAGAAATCATGGTCTGCAGTGAACTTTAATTATTGTTTTCAAAAGAAGGTTGAAACCAATAAAAGCACTGATAAAAGACAACTTAAAAAGCAAATCAGAGGTGTCTAAGTTTTTGATGAGTTTTTTTGTACTTCTGTAAAGCCTTGTAATTTCTTATCATATATACAGTGTATCACATATTTGTGTAACACATATTTTATATGACATATTTACATAAACATAACTCAGCATTAACATATATAATATTTTCTAATTATATATTCATAATATACATTTAATAAAATATTTAAAATATATGCAAAGTTTCAGAATATCAACATAACTTTCTGCTTTGAGTCATCTTACAAACCCTAGTAAGGAAAATCCTTTCTCTGCTAATTCCCACCTCACAAGATTTTTCTCCAAACTTGACTTTCACTCATCAGCTGCTCTTCTGCGTGAAGAAGTTCTCTGATTGGAGGCAGTACTGATAGCCTTGCTCTCTCTGAACAGCAACTGCCAAAAAAAAAAAAAAACCCAAACCTCTAAAATGAGTTGCCAGCGGGAGTTTTATTTTGATCTGTGGTTGCTCTTTGATTAGCAGTTGGCCTTCCTTTGCCGGCTTGCCTGTGGCACCTTTAAACATCAGTTGCATTAAAGGGGTCACATCATGGAGCATACTGGGGAATGGCCTCAAGCCCCACTATCTCTTAAGGAGAAAGACTGCCTGCCCTATCACAGGAGCAAAAGGTGTTTTCATTGACAATTTAGATGAATTTTGGAAGCATTCTTTTTTTTTATCAGTTTTCTGGGGAAAAAGCAAAGCATGATCTGTATTTGAGTCAAGTATAGGCCTCCTAGCCATGGACCAAGCAGATGCACAAACCAGCACTCTTGGCAGCTACATGAATGCATGTAACTACATCTTCTATTCACTTCCAAGGAAGCCGTTCATCTAGACTTTCATCCAGTGCCATGCAAAAGGAAGGCAAACGACACCGCTGTGTCTCAGTGCTCTGCTTCACATTTATCATGTCGTCATTCTTAGAGAATAAACCAAGGCGTTGCATATGATGTTTGTTGACAGTGCAACAGCCCCTGCACCATTAGATGCTTTCTAATAGCTTGTCTGGGCTAGCTACTGGGCTGTGCACCTTCCATCATCTGTCTGGCAACTGACTGGCTTCAAGGGAAGGCTTGTAATTTGTAAGACCTCAGACTACCACTCCACGTTTTCCTGTCAACTGGAGTAGATGAATAACTCTGGTAGGCAGGCTCATTTGGATGCCGGCTATGGGGAAGGCAGTAGCAGGCACTGGTGCAAGCATTTCAGAAGGCAGAGCCCAGACCCAGCTGCGACGGATGCCTCAGAGCACAAAATGTGTTGCTGTCTCTTGAGACAGTTGGACATATGGAGCAACAGACTGGTGGACAGGGAAACTGGTTATGTTTGTCTGTAAGTTTACTGACATTAAGTCTAATCAGTCTTCCTGAATGTTGATTAACATATTTGCAGTTGAAAGGCTACAGTTTCAGGTCTACTTTCAAGTGAAGTGTCATTGTTTTGTGATCTCTGGACAGATTGTTATACGGGAATGTTTTTGCAGGCTGCTAGTAAGCTAATGTCACTACTGCTAAGCATTCTGCCTGGGCGATGTTTAGCATATTTTCTCTTTAAAGTGCTCTGTGGTTGTAGGCCTACTTGTTAGAAAGATGTCAGCTTTCTGTGCTCCTGAGAAAAACAAATAAATTTAAAAAGAAAAAAAGGCTTTCAGCAGTGCAAATAACATTTAGCTCTGTAATGCTATGAAGGAGACCAAAGCCAAGAACAAGATTTGGCAATGTAGATTCCAGGACACCGAGACGGGACTAATATGGCTCTCAAGCATGTCCCCTTTTGCTTGTTGATGTTTTAGTTATGCCTACACTGTTCTTCATAGTAAATTTTTGGACCATGTAGCAAGCAGTAAATATCCAGCTGTTAATAGTGCCAAATGTACAGTTAAACCAAATGAGTAACATCAGGCTCTTTCTAAATAACCTCAGTTTTCCAACAAAATACCTATCTTTTACCACTAATGCAGAGTAGAAATGAACAGAGCACAGGCAGTTATTAATAAAGAAACCAGTCCCATCTCTCAGGATTCCTTTTATATGCTTTTTTTTTTTTTTTCATCTGGGATATTGTCTTCCATATCTGGTTGTAGCATGATCATCTTGTTTGGAAATTTAAATTCAAACCTATAAGCATACGCTGTTCTATAGCTACAATGACCAAGCAAATAACTAATGGCTAGTGAGGAAGGGAAATTAAGATATCATCTAAAAAATGCTGTAATGTACGGTCTCATGTGCATATGCATGTGTATCATAGAGCCACAATAAGTTATGTACTGCTGTAAATCTAAAGGCTATTCCCCTTATGCCCAGGTGGCAGAGTCCTGTGCATTTGCAAAGGAGGACCTTTCTCTATCTCCCACTGCTGCCGTGAAGTGGCTTTTACATGCAGCAGCAGCGGGCGTGAAGCTGCATGTGTTTATACATTTACAACTCTAATATCAAGCTGGGCTGGTGAACACCAAATGATACATGGACCTTTTCTGATTAGGGTGATTTACTAGGAGCTGTGTACAAATAGTACATGCAAAGTGTAAATCAAAAGGAAAAGATATATAGAAATGTTTTAATGTATTTATATATTTATGTAATTTGGTGCATGTTTGCTGTCATGCAAGAGGGACAAGGATACACTGTGCACATGTGCTATAGTAGACAGAATACAAATGGCCTAGTAGCTTTATAAAACGAACCTATTATAGTGATTTTCTTTCATCCCAAGTCATGAGTACTGACTCTTTAAAGATCACGGGTCTGGGCTCTCACTGAAAAATTAAAAGCTGCTATTCAATATAGTACACTGGAAAACAGAGAGCAGTGTAGGGTCACTGTTTTTTCCCAGCATGACTGGATATTTGAAGTTGTTGTGAAACATATTGGCAGATGTGGAAGAACATAACTGCAGGGTGTTTGGAAACAATCTAAGTCTTCAAATTAATGATCATAGAAATGAAATAAAAAAAAAATACCTGAAGAGAACCCGGAGATAAGGAAATCTTTATCATCTGACAGATTCTACTCGTAGGTACGAAATAACTTACCCAGGTCCTGGATGGATCTCCTGAGAGGTGGTAAGCAGGAGGACATCCCTCTGAACACACAGCAGCTAGAACATCTGAAGATTTGATTCTCGGAATACAGCCTACAAGTAGCCGACAGAGACCTGCTTAAACTGTACAGGACAAGAAAGAACTGCCTGGAGTCAGGAATTCTCCATTGATCCACAAAACAGAAAGAATATGGACAGCATAATATCCAGCAGCAACCAGAATATCTATTTGCTTAATGATGAGCAACTACCTATATAAGCTGCTGTTGTAATAATGTGCTTCAAATTTGCAACGGCCTGATTAGGTTATGAATAGGCCCCATGTGGCACACGATTTGGTTATCTTTACATATGCTTTTTAAAAATGAAGAATTCATGCTTGGAAAGATTATGCTCTACTTTGAGTAGCTTACCTTTTGGTAGACATTACAGAAAAGAATTTGCAGAGTCCACAGAGACGGCATATTGCTCAGAAAAGGAATGGATGCCATTTAAAACAATGAAGGAAAGTGTAGAGAGCTGATATGAAAATATCAGGAACTTCTTTTTCTTTTATACTACCTATTCCAAATCGCAGAAGAGGTAAGAAGCAAAGTGAAAATTTTGAAGAATTAAATAACTGAGTGGCGTATGAGATGAAAAAGAGTAAATGTCCTTGTAAAATTAATATCCCGGTATTATTTGTAAGCCTTTGGTGTGCTAACCTGTGTATTTTGTTTGGTGAATAGAGAAGAGAGGAAGTTTAAATATTAACACCACTTCCCAGGAATACTAGTGGTGTGGAAGGAAAATACACATTTAAAACAGACATTTGAACTCGGGAAACAAACTATACTTTTTTATGTGTCCTGCTCTTTTAGTGTTCCTCAAGTAACCTTCACACGTTGCTGAGAAGAGCAGTCGCTTCTGGGAACCTAGGCTGCTTCTTTGTATGTAAAGCCTGGCTTTCAGACCTTGGTTTTAATCACAAAGCACTCAATCCTTTCTTGGGGGCTGTGGCAATAAAATCCTTCTACATCTCCATTCTCAGTGTCATGGCAAGATGTGGCAACTGAATAAACTGGGGAAGTTTTATGGGATAATCTTCAGGCCTGTTTGACTGCGTTTCATCATAAAGTACACAGGAGTATTTAAAGAAAATTTTCCCTCTTAGTTATTTTTCCTTCTCCAGCAAAAGGCATCGATTGCTGCAGACAACCAGCAGGTAAAGCCAATTTGCAGAAAAGGGAAAGACAGTTCAGGATGGACTGGAGGATTTACCACGTAAGTGTGGGGCAGCTATGTGCTTGCTGTCTTGGGAGCCTTGCTTAACTTCCACCAGGAATCCTGGCTTGAATAATCAGTTACTGTTGTCTACACACAAAAAGGATTTGAATATCTACATGAAGTTAGCATCAATGTACACTTCCATCCAAAGCTGCAGGTGAAAGAGCTAAGCTGGGACATCAAGTGGCCCCCTGCAATGAAATGATCGCAGCCTGGAAAGAACAGATAGGACATTCTGCAGTTGCACGCTGCGGTTCTGGAGAAAAGTGATACCACCACTTGGAGATCAGATATAAATATGAAATTAGCTTGAACAACTTTCTCCTGTGCGCTGAGGAGTTGAGAATATAGCCATTTATGACTAAAGAATGCTCAAAAATATCTTAATATTAAAAATAGCCTCAAAGTAGGGAAACTTCAGGATAAAAAAGTTCTAACCTCCTGATGCTACTGGTGATTCGTTGTCTGGACTACTCATGTTGGTTTTCTTATGTTTATGTTTGCAATTTAAAAACAATAGGCAGTTTGCACAAATGCATTCACAGGAAGGGTGTTACTGTAGCTGCAAGGTCATGCAAGTGTCAAGTCAGCAAGAGCCAGAGTGCCCTGTCACCTCAGATTGCACCACTGTGTGTCTATGTGTTGATCTACATGTGCAACCGCCTGGGAACCCAATTTTCCACTATGTGGGAAATCACATCATTTTACCAAAAAAACCCTCTTCTCCACTGGATAGAAAACAGCAACAAAAGTTGTCTTCCCGGAGTAGAGGGGGAGGTTACGCTTATTTGATCCGAATGAAGGGAGCTCCCTGTAATGGACACGGTTTTATGTTTTCTATGCCTGTATCTTCATATCTATATTCTGGGTTGTGACACCCTGCCTTGAAAGCTTTGTTCATGGTCCTGTGACAGAAAGGGACAAGAAGAATTAAAAAGAGAGAGGAAAAGGACAGAAGAAACTTTAGACAGCAATAGCTGTGCTAGGTTGCAATTCAGTAGCTCTGCCATTCTTTAGAAAATGGGACTGTCAGTAACACCTTGCTGTTGACACTGGGCAATGGTAAAAAGTCAAAATGAAGAGCTGGAGCGCTGTAGCAAGTAGTGCTTCTACTGCTCACATTAACAATCAGAGCATGTAAGCTGGACTCCTTCCCTTGCCAGAGACCAGGCAATAAATGAAATTTCAAGGGTCTGATGAGCAAAAATTCCAAGGTCACTCAACCTGAGTAGGATAAATGATAATAAGCTTCGCTATAAATAGCAATTCAGTGACCTGTTGTTGCAATTCTGGGTGAGTTATCAGTGATGAATTTTCAAGTATTCCCTATTAAGAATATTATGCACTATGTTGAATTTCAGTCTGTAGAGGTTGCAGCTCTTTTTCTTCCTCAGACACAGGGGTGAGACATGTCCCATCAAACTGCAGCCATTTATGAGGCATCTAGTTTAAGCTAGTTATTTAGGCTTCCTCTATAATAAAGAGGTATTCATCTTAGTATTGGATGAAGTGACTTCCTGAAGTGCCCACTTTCCTTTCTGTTAACTATGAAGCAAGCTTAAAAGACCGTCTTTAAACCAAGGATCTGCTTTGCAGGACAATAAAGCATGAATTCCATGATTATGTTTAGTGATATCCAGTGTCAGTCTATTCACTAGTCATGACCTTCCATCTCACCCTATGGGCTTAATAAAATAAAGAACAATACCTACACTAGATATAGACATTTAAAACACAAATGTTGCTAAATTCACATGGGAAGAAAAGGACAAGATGATGGCAAACATGTGTCAAACAAGAAGGCATTCATAGAATTATATAATCAGAACGGTTTGGGTTGGAAGGGACCTTAAAGATCCAACCTAGTTTCTAGCTCCAACCCACCTACCATGGGCAGGGACACCTTCCACTAGACCAGGTTGCTTAGAGCCTCATCCAGCCTGGCCTTGAACACCTCCAGGGATGGGGCATCCACAGCTTCTCTGGGCAACCTGTGCCAGTGCCTCACCACCCTCACAGGAAAATATTTCTTCCTAATATCTAATCTAAGCCTACCTTCTTTCAGCTTAAAACCATTACTCCTCCTCCTATCAATACACTCCCTGATGAAGAGTGCCTCCCCATCTCTCCTGTACTGGAGTACTTTAAGTACTGGAAGGCTGCTAGAAGGTCTCCCAGGAGCCTTCTCTTCTCCAGGTTGAACAAGCCCAACTCTCTCAGCCTGTCCTCATATGGCATGTGCTCCAGCCCTCTGACCATCTTCATGGCCCTCCTCTGGACCTGCTCCAGCAGGTCCATGTCTTTTCTGTGCTGAGAACTCCAGGTGGGGTCTCACAAGAGAGAAGCAGACTGGGAGAATCATCTCCCTCGACCTGCTGGTCATACTTCTTTTGATGCATCCCAGGACATGGTTGGCTTTCTGGGCTGCAAGCACACATTGCCGGCTCACGTTGAGCTTCTCATCAACCACCACCCCCAAGTCCTTCTCTTCAGGGCTGCTCTCTATACATTCTCCGCCCAGTCTGTATTTGTGCTTGGGATTGCCCTGACCCACGTGCAGGACCTTGCACTTGGCCTTATTGAACTTCATGATGTTTACACAGGCCCACCTCTCAAGCGTGTCCAGGTCCCTCTGGATGGCATCCCTTCCCTCCAGCGTGTTGACTGCACCACACAGCTTGGTGTCATTGGCAAACTTGCTGAGGGTGCACTCAATCCCACTGTCCGTGTTACCAACAAGGATGTTAAACAACACCAGTCCCAATACTGACACCTGAGGAATGCCACTTGTCACCAGCTTCCACTTGAATATCGAGCCGCTGACCACAACTTTTTGAGTGCAACTTATCCAGTCAATTCCTTATCCACCAAGTGGACCATCCATCAAATCCATGTCTTTCCAATTTAGAGACAAGGATGTCATGTGGAACAGTGTTGAATGCTTTGCAAAAGTCCAGGTAGATGACATCAGTTGCTCTTCCCTTATCCACCAACCCTGTAACTCTGTCATAGAAGGCCACCACATTTGTCAGGCTCGATTTGCCCTTGGTGAAGCTACATTGACTGTCACCAGTCATCTCTTTATTTTCCATGTCCCTTAGTTTAGTTTCCAGGAGGATCTGCTCCATGATCTTGCCAGGCACAGAGGTGAGAAGGACCAGCCTCTACTTCCCTGGGTCTTCCTTATTTCTCTTTCTAAAAATTCCCGTTCAAAGGAGGTTCAAAAGCAGCCATGGAGGCAGCAATGTGAGCTGGTTCTCCTTTCCTCCATCAGGAAGGGTCAAGAGGTTCTGTTTGTGTGTGTTGTTGTTTGCAGTGTTAACTTGTAGTCTCCAAGACTCTAAAAATTGTCTTAAAAAGAAAGGCAAAACCCTAGTATTCCAGGAGCTGAGGCTTTAAAAATACTATTTCTGAGGGGAAAAAAAGAAAGAAAAACCACAACAACATGACAGATAACAGCCTTAACTGCTGCCTCTCATTAATCTCAGGAATGTCAAGGCCTGACCCTTCTCTCATGATAATATATGTCAATGTAACTCCACTGTAGCCATCTTGCTTCAAAGTAAATGAGGGGTCAGTTTACATCAGGCATATGGGCCTTATTCTTCTATTGACTACAAGTTCTGCATCTCAGTAACCACACTGAATTCAGTGTAAATTCCTAATTTTTTACAGTACAGGCAAGAAGAAACTGATAAATGTGATGATTTATTCTTTATCAGTCAGAGACTGTTTAAGTAAGGCATATTCTCTGTCGGATTCTCAGTGGTACTGTATGAACACGAACTTGCACTGTTTAATATCAATTTGCTGCTAAACAAAGCCTCTTCTGACTTCAGTGTGATTCGTGAATAACAAATGAATCAAATTTGGAGCTGTTTGTTTGGTCTTTAAAATGATTTATTCAGACATATCTCATTTAGAAAGTAATTTAATAACAGAGGTAGAGTAACAGTTAACACCGAAAGAGTCATGCTTCAGTGTGAAGCAGATTGTTTAGATAAATTGGCTTATGAGGGCAACATGCAGTATATAAAATTGCAGACCTACTCTTTTGGATCAATAGTTTCAACAAGTTCCTAAGAACATATTCCAAAAAATCATACTCCCAAAAAAAGCATTCAGACAGAAGTTTCTTATAAATTTTATTTGTGAAAATAAACGTTTAGATTCAATACACAATTTTTAATACAGCGTATCAAAAAGACAGTATGGGTCAGGTTAATACCAATTTACAAAATCTGAAACACTGATGCCACTGGAGCTACTCTGGTTCGTTCCTTTGATGGATGTATCCCTAGTCGTGTGACTGCATTGTAGAATAGGAAAAGGATGCTGCAGCATGAAAATCATTCTCTGTGGAGAAAATACTTGATAAGCGAAGTCATGAATAATCACTTGTCAGCGCCCTAACTCTATAAGGAAAGGATTGCACTTGTTTAAGGAGCAGGACAAAGACATCCTGCCACTACTGTAACACGGTCACAAGAAGAGAAAGGAGACAGATGTTAAGGAGTTTTGGGTTTCCCAACAAGCCTTGCCATTGCCTTCTAAAATGTATGCTTTAAAAGTGCACTACAATTAGTACAGGAAAGGTGAAATTAACATAGAAAAGTTGTTACTTGTATGTTCACATTGGATGAATCACACTGCTATATAAAAACCTTCATGTTTCAGCAAGCACAAAAATAGGAGTCAGTTGGGACACAGTGTAACCTATTTTTTCAGGTTATAATTTTAATTTCTTTATTACATAATTTGGGGTTTACATTTAGCACTCTTCAGCTGAGAGATACGAACTCCTGTTTGGTACATAGACAGGAACTCTCAAGTCCTTGACCTTAGCACCTAGAGGGAGCTTGGAAGGTCCCTCAGAGCATCAGAGAAGAGGAGGAGATATCAGTAAATCTCCATGTAAAACAATTTTAACTGTATTGCTAATGAAGTTTCTCTATATTAAATTTAGACTCAGAGTGCATGTTATTGTGAATGCACTAGTAATTTGGACTATTAGGCTGTTAAAACATTAACAGGGCTGATGCTAAACTGTGTTCTCTTGCTAATAACAAGGGTTTGAGTGTAAATAGATTCTGAGTGTAAACAGCTTCCAGTAAATTGCTGTCCCTCTAGGGTCTTCCTGAACCAGAACTGGTGTCTCTCTAGTTAGTAGCTGCTAATGGGCTGTTTCTGCCATGATTTTGTCCAGTCACTTTTTAAACTCACGCAGATCACTTCTCTTGCAAGGCTGGGCATACATCATATGTTATCTCACAGGAACTAGTCAGCTGAACAAGGGCTTTGGGTGATGTATATTTTCATAAACCTGCTCTGCTTTACGTTACAGAAAAATAGAAATTCCCATATTCTCATTGAGTTTTGCAGAAACTTCTCCGTAATTGTGAAGATGTGTGAGAACATCTGACTGTATATTATTACAACACCCACACCAACATCTTTCCAGTGTTGTCCCAAAAACAGGGTTTGTCACCCGGTGTGCAAAGAGCCAATCCACAGACAGAGTGGAGGTATTTCCTTTTGTCACATATCTGTGCAGAGATGGGTGTCTGTCTCAAGACAGCACACCCAGCTTTTTGATTAATGGTTATCTATATATAAAGCACTAACATATTTAACTTTCTAACACATACGCATTATTATTATTTTATTAATGATTGGTTAAAATCTCTTCACTTAGTATGTAAATTAGTATGCATGCTTAGTTCTTTCTTTCGAGTCAGTGTTATGATTGGAGTAGGTGGTCCATGAATTGGTGTTTGTGAACTCCCTCTGCTGGAATTACCTTTCCCCTAGTTTCTTACGACTTTTGGCAATTCTGAGCAGTTTGGACTTCTACTTTAGACAGGCATATCCTGCTTCTCAGACAAAGACACAGTAACTGTAAGACCCGCACATTGTTTAAAACCTTGGCTTTGCATTTTCGTTAAGTCTAGTAAAGTTAATTTCTAACCTATAGTTATTTTGACATCACTAGTGTCCAAAAAGCTTCACCCACACTGTTCTCCATCTGTGTGGAATGGTTGATTCTGGTTTTGTATCGTACCTACTACTGGTAGCTGAAGTGTGCTTACTTAAGCACCTTGCAGGCAGCACTTCACCTCTATATGCACAAAGAAAGAGGTGGGCTTTGAACAGAATCTGGAATTCCTCAAGGAAGAAACAATATTTGAGATGTCTGGCCATGGTGCTCTCTCTCACTTGGCTTCCAGAAGCTACAGAACAGCACAGGAAAAACCTCTCAGACCAGCTAAACCCAAGAAAGAAACCAGCTCAGGACTTACTGGGGACTCTTTCCTGTGTTTGTACACTGCAAGCCATAGCTTTACGTCCATAGGTTTGTTTGCTGATGATATTGTTGCTCCCTCCTTACAAATGAGCCAGGCATGAGAATATCCAAACATGAATTGTGATTTCAGTAATTTGCCACTGAGTTGTGCCTCTGCCCCGGGCAATATCTATACACTCTCCAAGGCAGTGAATGAAATAAAGCTGCCACCAAAACCTGTCTGCAGTTCTTTATGAAACCACCCGTGGGAGCTTCTCTGCCTGTGCAGCAAGCAGCAGGGGCAGAGACCCAGGACACTTCATCAAAAGCATTATGAAAGTGTCTGTTTTCCCCAGGAGGATGAAGAATATGATTTTCTGAAAACACCACTCTATTCATTATTGGACAAAAAAACCCACCAATTTTAACATTTCTAGAAGATATCTATGTTGTGGTAGTACTGAGCTAGGCCTTAGGAGAATAGCATTCATCTAACAGCTCATCTTTCCCCCTTCTAAGCAAACTTCTGTGAATCACTATATAAACTCCCTTTCTTCCATTCTTTGTCTGCCTTAGGCTGCCCATTCATTAAGGCATGACATGGGTAGCAACAGAGACAGTAGTGCCCCCTTCTAAGCAAACTTCTGTGAATCACTATATAAACTCCCTTTCTTCCATTCTTTGTCTGCCTTAGGCTGCCCATTCATTAAGGCATGACTCGCTCTTACCATGGGTAGCAACAGACACAGTAGTGAAAGATGGTTTGGCACTGCTAAATGTTATAATTATGCAAAAAAAGAAAGATGGTTTGGCACTGCTAAATGTTATCATTATGCAAAAACCCAACAGCGTTTAGCCAATCTTATTCAACATAACAACAATCATCAGAAGGTCTGTATTAACTTTTGTGTTTGGGGAAGGCAGAAATGTTATTGTATACATCATTATTTCAGGAAAGCACCCTTATTTTGGATATCCTGTGCCTAAAGAGCCTAAAGTAGAACTGTTGGAACTGTTTCTTATCTGGAAAAACGTAATACAGTTCTTCTGGGAAATTAATATTGCACTTATAGCCTATGTGGATAGATGACCCGGAATGGCTTTGTTACAGCTGATGGTACAAAAACTCTCATTTGTACTATGGGCTGGTGAGCAGATCAAAGAACCATAGTCACGTTGGTGGGAAGGGACCTCTAAAGGCTATCTAGTCCAACATACCACTCAAAGAAAAAGCATCACCAATACACTATCAGGTCACTGTGTCTTTCACAGGCCAGTTCTTGAAAATCTTCAAGGTTTCCCACCTTCCCAGGTAAGCTGTTCCTGTGCTGCACTGACCTTTTAGTGAATAATTTTTTATTATTATAATAATGACTTTCCCTAAGTAGCTGTTGGCAGCTATTATATGGTCCCTTATTTTCCTCTCCTTCATGCTACCCAAGCCCAGTTCCCTCTAACTGCAGGCCCCTGACCATCCTGGGGAATGAAAGGCTGTCAGCACCATAGCTTTATTTGATTCTCCTAAATTAATGAAAAAACCTCCTAGTGAAACTTAGGTTGGAAACACACAAACAAATCCAACCAACCAAAACCAACTCAAGTGAGTTTCTTAAGCTTTTTGTGGAACAAACTCTCTCACAAGATCAGAGGGATATATTTTTTTCATATGAATGTCACATTATGTGACATTATGTCACATTATGACTTTCATTCTTTGAGCAAACTCTGCACAACCAAGCAGCTTCACAGTACTATCTCCTGTAATAACTGAGACTGCATTTTGCATTTTCATGTTTTTGGTAGTATTGAAACAGTGCCTCAATTGCTATTTGCATATTAAGTGCAACAAGCAAATCTCTGCCTAGCATAGCACCACAACTATGTGTTATACAGGATTCAGCACCTACATAATATATATCAAAAGACGTATTTGCATGCGGGCAAACAACCACGTAAAATTGACTAAAAAAGTTATAAACTCCAAAAGAACTGAGGGATAACAGATTCAAATATGTACAGAAATGACTGAGTCAATTCCAACATCATTTTAGTGTTCTGGAGCCGTCCTGATATATCTTAACAATACACCTCCTTCCATCCACAGCAGACACAGGTTCTATTTCTGGTCCAAGAACATCTACTACAGTAAGTTAATGTACTTTAGGCTGGACTGAGCACAACGTCTGCTGTTTCGGCAGTTATTGTCACTTTTTTTGCAAGACCTCTGCAGTAATTGACAGCATACTGCAGCTATAAAACAATTTTTTTGGTACGGTTTAGATTTGCTGTCTTGCAGCTCCACATGTGTTAGCTTTGTAAATTTTCACATGTTGCCCTCTGAACTGTGTCTGTCAGTGTTTTTATTCTGAGAGGTTCTTGCTGTATGGCATCTACTGTGTTTCCAGACAGGCACGTGACGATCAGTTCCCTGGAAAAAGTTGTGTTCTGTTCTTTTGATTGTCTGATCTTTGAGGTGGCCAAAGGTATTCAATTAGAGGGACCATTTGATTCAGATCTTTAATGCCACGGAGGCAACACGACATTTTTCATCCCTAAAGAGCAGCATGTAGAGTACATGCCGACCTGCTGCTCCAAGCCAGCACATAAGCAATGCATACTTTCATGCTTCAGAAATCTCTTTGTCACTGAGTGCACATACACATTTCAAATCCAGTCATGGGAACCGCAGGCACTGCAGGCACTGCAGGGATGGTGAAGTGAGACTGAGGGTGCATCCTTGTCACCAGCTTGTAGGATATCTGGGAGAAATTAAGGAGTGGGGTCCTTGGAAGCTGTTCACCCAGGGAAGCCTCTGGCAGTACTGCATGGCTGAGGCAAATGGCAGGGCACAGTACCCAAGGTCACTCTATCCATCCCCCGCTTTTCCCTTCGTGTTGACACTTAGAAGCCTTGCACCCTCTTGTCCAGCACCAATCCCGCAACGCTGCACAGCTTCCCATCTTTAAATAGGTAGTTATGCAGGGGAGCTCACTTCAGCCACTCTTGCAATAATATTGTGCCTGCTGTACTGTTATTTCATATTTATTCCTTCACGAACAATCTTCTATATAAAATTCTGTCTGACTAAACAAAAAGTAGCGTGTTGGGGGATTTCAAAAGCTGCTCTTTCTAGCTATGTGCAATGAGCCTTGAGGAGATATGAAACATGGTTCTCCATTTCTGGGAGGGACAGAAAACAGCTTTCTTTTTAAGGATTGCTGACTCTGTAAAAAGTAAACACAAACCACCACTAAGACAAAAAGAAAAAAGAAAAGGT
Organism: Pterocles gutturalis; assembly: GCF_000699245.1. Taxonomy (NCBI): domain Eukaryota; kingdom Metazoa; phylum Chordata; class Aves; order Pterocliformes; family Pteroclidae; genus Pterocles; species Pterocles gutturalis. The sequence goes on along the minus strand of NW_010128598.1, from coordinate 25,035 downwards.
AGCATTAGATAGTTTTCCTGTTAATGAACACCCTGTTGAAACCAAGATACATTTTGTGCTCATTGGAAACTGTCCAGTTTCCGCTACGGAGGAAATACCCTGGGACATCTAACAAATGCTTTCTAGTGCTTTCATCTTTTTTGAAAATTCCCACTGAAACAGTGGAGGAAGACTGCAAGCTGAAATTTCGTAATCCCTGTGTGAGGAAATCTTTCTGAAGCAGTGCATTTTCGCTAGCAGGGAAAAAAATAAGGGGACCTGTTAAATCAGGGGATTTATATTGTAATACTTCTGAATTTTGTTTGCAAATGCAGAACTTTATCTGCTGTTCAAAACAAGAAAATAATTTCCTCCGCTCTTAGTGAAATCCAGAAGTGATGGCAGCCTGCTGCCTGCTGCTGCTTTACTTCAATGGCAGCTTCTAAGAGCAACTCCCTTTCGGGAAAGCTATCTTCTGTCTCTGAGGGACAGAGGAAATAAGCTCATTTGCACATTTTCTCTGTACACTAGGGATGCTGTTCTGTGTCAGTCCAGGATGGGGTGAAAGGCACTGTACAGTTGCTGGGACTTCAGGGTTGCCCAGTTTCATTTCTCCTTCCCTTCTGATTAGGTAATGGTCTTAAAAGTGAGGATACAACAGGCCAAAAAGGGCAGAATGACAGAAGTAGCGCTTTGTGTTCAGCCTCTGAGAGCTTTATTGCACACAAGATTTGGAGACTATTTGCTATTAGTTTGCCCTTTTTACCTTGCTTTGCTTGTGTTCATGACTTTTTCTTCAGCCTGACAGATCTTAATGCCCATTACCAGGATCTTTTTCTCTGAACTTTGCTACCAAGCTAAACAGCCTGCACTGAAAAGAGTATAATGATGTTAATGGTAATCCAGCTGGAAAGCATTACCTAAAGGGGAAAAAGGCATAAGGAACAGGGCTTCATAAAAACTTCTGCATTTTTCATCTATGATTTTTTTTTCTTAAGATGGTGAAAAATGTTGGCTTATAGTAACATCCCAGCACCCCCAAATAACCTTATCAGGTCTGGGCTTGTGACTTCTTTAAACTGGTGAAACGGTCATCTTACCCATTTCTTGGGCAATAAAGCACCAGAGAGCTCAGTTCCTTTTCTCACAGAAGGATTTGTTGGGGGCTCTTTGTAACTCCATAAAGTTCCTCTAGTCTGGCTGTAATTCAATGAATTATTGGCTAGGAGAAAACTATTGAGGCTCATCATGACAACATTGTTCATCACATTAAACAGTGTTGCTGAGGGGGAAAAAAGTGGCACTTCCAAGACAATGCACCTGCAGAGAATTAGCTGATAAATTAATAAGAGACACATGGCTGAAAACATTAATGGGGAAACATATTTTTAAGAACTTGGATTTTTTGCAACAAACTCTAAATGCTTCCTCTGTGTGATCTTAGCAGTTAAAATATTTGGCAATCCAAAGACGCAACACTACACTTCGTGCCATGGGAAGCAAATTGCTCAGACATTTTTCCCTCTTGCATGCTGTTTGATGGTTCTCCTCCCTGTCATTTTGCCACTGATGCTAGCATTGCACAAAGAAATCATAATGGCTGGTGATTCCTTTTCCTACCACAGAAAAAGTGGGAGCACGTAACTACCTGCCTAAAAGGGGCAATCATCTCTGCGCTATTTATACTTCCTACACATCCTTTCTTCAAGGATAAATAACTATACTCTGCAAGTTTATGCTGATTATTTTATATTTTTACTACAGTAGCATAAAAGATACCAGCATATGACCACTGGACCCTCGGAAATATTACTTGGATGTCTAACTTCTGGGCCTTGGTTGTTGTGCAGCACCTGAAGTGAGAGGAGGCTGTGTGCGGATGGAAGATGCAGTCAAGTATCAATCTACGCTGTTTCTTATAGCACCCTTGGTTCCCATGTTGCCCCTTTTTGGGAGGTATTCATTGAGTAAAGAAGGAGCCTGCAGGAAGAAAAAGAAAGGATAAGTCAGTAGAACGGTGCCATGGGGAAATGTACTTTATCCCCCAATCTCCTGCTGGGGAATTCCTGCGTCATGTTCATTATTAAACCTTCCAGAGCAATTAGTTCCTTGGTACCCAAAACCAAGCACAGAAAAGGCCAAGTTTGCTGAAGTGTTGATCCCTGAGAGCAGTGACTGAGAAGCCCTGGGATTGTGCGATGAACTGCTGTGAGGAAACAAGGAAGAAGAAAGTTGACGAAACTCTTTGCCAGTTGGTTTCATGGTCATTCCTGAACACAGAAGAATGCAAACAGATGACTTTGTGGAAGTGTCTGGAAAGCGGTGTGGTCTGGGAGACAATAAATCTTTCTGACCATCTTTCTTTTCTATACCCCAGATCTCTTAAGGAATCCAACTAGGATTGGATCTTCTGTGACAGGTCCTCTCTTTCTCATCCCCATCCTCATCTTTTTATCTTCTGTGTGCATCCTTACTTTCCCCTCACCACCTTAATTGATTCCCCATTGCTTCCTCTCACCTTCTGCCTCCTGCTTCTTCTCTTTAATCTTTCTTCTGCAATGTCATTTACACTGTACTCCAAACCTTTCCTCTCTCCACATCACCCCTTGCATTATTTCCTCCATTTCTTTCATTCCTTGTCATTAATAGAGTAGCATCAATTTCAGTAATTGTCAGGAAAGTTTTGATCATTCCCTGAGTCCCCATGCTGAGGTAAATCAGCCTCAATTGACTTAAATTTCCTTCTTTGTGTGGGAACATGTAGTATGCCTGATATCCAGATGTCAAACCTGAATCTTTCCTCCTGAGTTTAAACCTATTACTTCATCCCCTGCCTAGTACAGACACAGAGAAGAGCTTATTCACTTGCTTTTTGCAGCAACATCTTTACACATCCGAAGACTGTTATTATGCCTCTCTTTGACATTTTCCTCTCTAGATTAAATAACCCCAACTGACTTAACTTTTCCCTGTAGGTAATGTTTTCCAGTGCTCTCATTGTTCTCTCTGCAATGCTTTTTTGCACACCCTTTTTAAAGCATGTCACCAAAAGTGGACATAGTCCTCCTGCTGGGGCCCTGACAATGCTGACTGCAGTGGAATTCAGTCTCTTAAATTATAATCCCTTCTTTCTCTACCTATATATAGAGATATAAAAATAGAAAATATCTTTCAGTATAGTGGGTTTAGGTTTGTGGGGTTTTTTAGCAATAACATGACACTGCTGACTTTTGTTCTTCACTATAAAATTTTTCTTTTTTCTTACTGGTGAATTTTCTTGACAGTTCTTGCTCCTCCTCTGTTTACATAAAGGCCTGTTCCTGCCTAAGCATATTACTTCCTATTACCAAACAGTACCCTCTCTTCTTTGCAGAATATTGCTCCAATTCAACAAAATCATCCAGTATCCCAAGCTTGGTCTCTTAAGGCCCTTCGTAGTTTGACACCACCTGCAGATTCTGTAGTCATACTTTCCCATCCATTGTTCCCACTGTTCCTTCTTCTGTTCCCAAACTTGCTGATACAGATTACTCATGAGAATGTTAAAAAAACCCACCGTACACAGATCAACCTTTCGTGGAACACTGCTTGACATATTTTCTCCCATTTTGACAGCTAATTGTTGTTACGACAGTGTCTCAATTTCTAGACAGTTTTTCCTCTGTATAAAATTAATTCATGTACTAGTCAATGTTTCTTTAACTTACTTATAGAGTGTAATGGAAGGCAATCTCTTTTTAAAGTCAAAATATATTAAATCTGATGCTTCCTCCATATATACAAGACTTGTAATTCTGGCATGAAATAAAAACAGATTGGGAAGTCCGTGTTGGATGTGCCATCTCACTTAATTATCTTCTAGGTGCTTACGTACAGTTTGCTTGTTTATTTATTCTGCTATTTTTCTGTGAGTGAAGTCTCTTTGCTGCGTATGTGTTAGCACAGGTGTGTATTACAGCCCTTGTTCGTAGAATCAGTATTTCTAACAGACACTGTTAGCATTAACCATGCTATTTCTTGCACACAGACCCACAAAAAGAATGGAGAGACAACAGAAGGAAGTGGGTAGCTTTGGCAGTTGACATCTGGTGTGTCTGTGGTTTACTGCGTGACGTGCATTATCTTATTCTGCAGCCTCGTCCTGGCTGCTGCAGCCTGAGTCAGGAGGAACCTCTGGATGAAGCAGAAGATCGTGCTTTCCCTGGGAGCCACTGAGCAAGGCCAGGGGAAGCATCAGGGGTCAAGATGGGCCCAGCTGAAGGGAGAGAGGGAGCAGGCAGTCAGGCAGCAAGGAGCCTGCAGGACGGCCAAGGAGACTGCTGAGAAAAGCAAAAAGCAGATGGACAGGCAATAGCAGGAGGATGTTTTCCACAGAGACAGAGGAGATGGTTAGCTCTTTTTGCAACCAGAAGTTAGCAAGTAGCAAGCCTGTAAGAAGGGTCTTGCCCTGCAAAGGCATGGTGGTATAATGAAGACTTGTAAAAAAGTCCTTTTATTTCTGTTAGTTCTCATCCTGAATTTCCTTTGCTTGAAAAAGTTTAGTCTTTAGGTTTATCGTTCAACCTGACTTCAGCTTTTAACTACCCTTTTGATGTCCTGACTGCAAGGCGAAGTCTGACAGTGACATCTCAGTGCTCTGGTGATACAAGATGTCATAGTAGTCATCATAAAACCTCAGCTCCTAATTTTTCATCACCTCACACCAACCTGCTCCAAGTATTTTGGGCAATGCTCTCATTTCCAATGTCCCCTGCCTGATTTTTCCATTTCACCACACCATCGTTGGTGACGGTTGGCATGTGAGTGTTAAAAGCAGGGAGCTCTGGAAGGCTCACAGCCCTCCCCTCTGATGGTGGGGAGATGCACACCTGTGGTTCAAGGGGATTATGGCATGCACTACAGATGACGTAGCAATTAATTTCCTTTGAGCTTGTCTCAGGCAATCTGAACTACTTCACAGAGGAGCATTACATTGATTTGTATAGCTAATACTTTAATTATGAATTAGATATCTTCAAAATCCTAAATGATCTCTATCATCAGGCTCCAGCTGTGACATGCATAAGCAGAGCTGGCTCAAGCTATAGGAAATAAATGCAAAATAAAATTTTTCTTACCCAGGGATGAACGACCAACACCAACCCCTTGGTGGATTCTGCAGAGTCCTGCAGAGTTGGACTTGCTACTCATAGGGCTGTCTGGAAGCAGGAAGGGGAAAGGTGGCAACCACAACTGCTGGGAGGAGCTAGGGTCCCTATTTCATGGAAACCCTGGTACCTCTGGGATAGCAGCAGTGGCCAGCCTGGAATTTTAGGACTGAGCATAGGCAAAATAGGCAGCCTCCTCTTTCTCCTCCCCTCGCACTTGCTGACCATTTTACCTCTCCATGGCTTTAATGAGAAAGCAAATGACTACTTTGCCTACGGCCATATCCACCATGGGACTTTAGTTACAGCTGATTTCACAGCACCTTTATGGAGCTTGTCATACCCCAAAAGGGTGTGTTAGAAACATGGGTGCCATACACTTGTATATCTTCTGCCTTGTTGGTTTTAAGAAGTTAGGAGAAGGATTAGGAAAATAGCCAACTCCACATGTAAAGCTTTTCTGTGCTTGACACATGAACAAAAAAAAAAAAAAAAAAAAAAAAAAAAAAGCTTAGTGGCAGAAGGGTTAAAAATATTTCCTTTTCTTCCACAGGGTTTCTCTGATTTGATGGTTGTCATGCATTCTCTTAGGTTTATTTTTTTTTACTTTTAAGGTACTTTGAGATCTTTAGACATGAATGTATACTAAAGAAAAGTAGCCATAAGGACATAAAGTCACAGTTAAATTGCAACAAGAGTCTGATAGCTTTTTCATGGCAGGGCTTTTCTCCAAGAGGACTCCAGGAATCTGTGGGCAAAGATTTGTGTAGCAAGGCAAAATCCAGGCAGCTCAGTGAGTGCCTAAAAATGTGGCCCCTAAGCAATGAGCACAAGATGAAAACCTCAGTACCTTAGCAAAGCAAAGCATACATTGCTGATATTATTTGCATGGCTGTTCAAATCTTTCCTTTCAGTGGCAGCTCAGAAAAGCTTCAGTCCTGCAAATTGATATGCTCAGAAGACCTCGTGCTGTGCAGAGCCTCCTCAAATTCTGTAGCTTCTGGAATCACAAGGCAATTCTTCAATTATTACCAGGCAGAATTTTTTGTTTAAGGAGGCATTTTTAAATAGGAATTTCCATTTTGAAACCTCTGGCAACTACAGCAAAGAGACCAACAAGCTCAATGGCAAATTGTCATTTTCTAAGTCTTACATTTAAGACCTGCTCACTGATACCCTTGAATATATTACTTTTTAGGGTCATAGCATCTGAGACCATCTGTCACTATCACTTACAGCTGCGATGATTACTGCATTATAGAGGCTTTAGAGCTTCAACAGGGAGGATTCAATTATTTCAAGAGGAAACATGGATAATACCCCTCCAAGCAGAAAGTCCACCAAGTCACTAAGTTCTCATTACAGGCATTTTCTGTAGGAGAGAATTCTGCCTGTTGGCCTGAAGCTGCCTCTGATATGCACTTCTGCTCCCTGGCACTCTCTATCAGAAACAGGGCAGCTGAGAGTGAAGATGATTATCGCATTCTGGTTGCAGATTAGCTTGAAACAAGATTTCACTAAGTCATGGGTGCTAGAGGGTTTCTCTGGGTTATTTAGTCATGACTTGTGTGTGTCCTGCAGGATGCAGATTGTTCTGCACAGGCTCCCAGGCATTGGCGAGGCCACAGAAAGTAATCTTTTTGGCAGAAGCAGCCTTTGTTGATTGCAAAAACTGTAAATGCTAGGGGCTACTCCAGCCAAATAGCATATTTCATCCTTTGGAGTCCTGAGAGTGCAGGCAAGGTTGGTCAGGCCTCAGTGACCTATTTCATCTCAAATAAGGGAAGCGGAGTCAGCAATGGTGCTGTTGAACTGGCCGTTATCTCCTATGCCAAACTATTTATGCAAAAGAATTCTTACCAGGAAAGAAAAAAATTGTCAGTATAAAATAACACTTTTAGTCTTAAAGTATTACTTTAGCTATAAAATAAATTATTTTAACTTATGAAGCACTTCAGTTTTGCCCTTTTATGATTTTGATGCATGGGGATTATTCTAGAAACTTTTAATATCTGATTTGTTCTTCTAGCATAAATGTGTCTTTGCCTTCAACCTCATGCATGTTCAATATATTAAATATCTAAGCTAATGATATCTTGCAAAATAACAATTTAAGTATTAATGAATTATCAAACATCTACCTGGATTTTCTTCATAACCGAGCAAGGCTGAAAACTAAAAACATTTTGATTCTGGAGACAAAACAATTTAGTAATTACTCGGTAGTTCCTTCTCTGTGAAGACACAGTGGTTTTTTTCCTTTTCCAGTAATCATAGATGTTACTAAGATAATGTGTACTTGGTGTAAGATTTGGTTATATCATGGGCATTGCTAACCTGCATGAGCCACATCAGTCTATGCTACTATTTCTGTTTTTCAGGGCTAACCTGAGAGTACTATGCCCAGTAAATAAGGAAATAATTGAAGGTTCAGACTCATGGAGTGCTTTAGCACCTTTGTTTAACACACGGACACACTGCGATTTTTCACTATGTTTCACAAACTGCAGCTTATATTAATATAATAATTGCTGATGAACTAGAAGTATAAATTATATTAGCTCTACCAAATGGCTGAGGAACAGACTGGGAAGTCATTATCCATCATTAAGTCAATGGAGGAAAAGGAGGATTTCACAACAGTTCTGTTACATCCGCTCAGCTTTCATCTGCTCTTTCTTAGCCTGGGCTAATTCAGAAACCTGTTTCACGGACCAAGCCTTCAGCACAAATTGAGCTGTTTGTAAGCTCCTTAAAAATCACACACACACACACACACACTGACACACACACTCACAGAGTAGAAGTGTAGGGCAGAAGGTCGAATAACTGCAAAACCAGAATAATTATTGCACAGTCCTTGCAGCATTAATAAGTGGGATGCCATTGATGTACTGGCCTTTGCCTGCTGGGGTAAATCACACGACACTATTGGCAGACTATGCCTGTCATGGGATAGAAGTGGACTGACTTCCCAGATATAAAAACGAGATCATGCAGCAATGACTCAGAGCTGAGTACAAACACACACAGAATGTGAGGGGGATTCTCAAGGAGCTGTCACTTTACAAAATAATTGTTGAAGTCTATTGAGCGACACCTTCCACTGCTAAGATGATAATCGGTTGTCAGGTCCATCTCAAAAAGGTCTACTTGCCAGGGAACGGCTGGCCCTGTCTATATGTTTATACCCTGTTTACCTTCATGGCAATAACTAGCACAGTGCAAAAGCCCATACCTGTATCATAAATAGACTATAAGTAAAACTTGCTTCTTTTTAGGGGCCTGAATTTGTTGTTACATCCTGACATCAATAAAGCTAATTGTGGCATGTGTTGATAATAAAAACAGTAGAAGAGCTTTCAAATTCACAAGCTTGAGTTGGACAGTAAAACCATGATTCTGTTCTTATTTGTCATCCTCTCTGTTCTTTCCCGCATATATACAATGTTGTTTTTAGGTTGAAAGTTCCACCCATAATAAAATATTTTCTATTCTTGTTCATCAGATTACCTCATTTAAACACCTTTGGCGTTGCTGATTTTTGTACAATTAGCTTTACTCTAAGTGGGAGATGGAAATCTAAATTGCCTGGTACTCTCTTGCTAAAATTTCACAGTTCTTTCCTCTTTCTTCCTTGTGTGCCTAACAGCTGCCAGGTCTCTGCACTTATCATTCTCCTGTGCTTCTCTTCCATATTCCTTTATCATCCTCTGATTTCAGGACTAAAAGATAAGCTTTACTGAGACTTGCCTGCCTGGAGTTAAGTCTTTAAGTAAGGAGCTTGATTTTCAAAGGCACTTCCTACTTGCACAGGAGTTGGTGGAGTTGCTCTGGTATTACTTCACTGGCATTTTGTGAGAAGAGTGCGTGGCATCCACCTCAAATGCCAACCATACCATGGTGGATGGGAAAAGAGCAAACCAGCCCAAATATTGGTGACGTGCTGACAGAAAAATTATCTTACCAGCTAATGATTTCATGATCCTACATGATGATTTAAAAAAAAAAAAAAAAAAAAAAAAGTAGTTCAGAATTTAATGCCCCCATTTAAGTGTTAGAGTGATTTTTGAAGAAGAGCTTCCAGTTGAGTTTTCTTAAGTAGATCTAGTTTCTGTGCACCTAAGCCATACCAATAAATTACCAAAAGATGGTAAATGGAAATAGGATTTGCTTCAAAACTGCACCAAACCATTCTCTTAGGCAACCTTCATGATCCAAAATGCACCAGCTAAACACATTGACTAAGAAAGATAATGATTTCCACTTGAGGCTCCACAAAGGAGAAAGGTTTTCTTCCAGAGTGTCCTGTAACCCTGTTCCCAGAATAATTCAAGACCCTAATGAGATAAAGAACGTCTACTTTCCTCCAGAAATGCTGGAACCTAATTAATTGTAACTCTGTCATTAATGCATAGTAGTAAGGCACATACCAACTATAGGAAAGACGGGTTACTACAGGTTTGGCAATTAAGCAGCAGTGCACAGGAGGACCCAGACAGGAGACAATGTTCTGAAATGCTGAAGCAAAATTTTGCATTTGTAATAATACAAAGAATGTTAACTCATGGAAACCAAAATTCAAATTAGGCAATGTTCTCCTTTTCCTAGAAACCACTCAGGGAAACCATGCACAACTCTAATTTAGAGATTTGTCTGGGTAATGGTGCAGAAAGAAAAGGTACACTTGCAGCTACAAACTGCCCATGTCCTAAAATAATCCAACATTCAGAACATGGGCTTATCTTTACAGACAAAATTGGAACATCCAAAGATTTTAAGCATGTGTATGAAAGTAAGAATCAAAGACATCTGAAATATCACATAATAAAATCCTTTGTGTTTAATTTGTGGTGCAGTCTTGCACATCTCAGGCATGATGAATTACTTCCTGCTTGTCCTTTTATGTAGTAAGGATGTTATTACTCTTGCCTACAGCTTGGCTATTCACTGGTGTTTTTTCAGTGAAGTCCTACAAACAGGGAGACAAAAAAATCTACTCCTTAACTCCAGACATTGCAGAATAATGTCAGTCTCTGACCACAGTCTAGATGAGAGGTAGTAGCTGGAAAGAGGTTATATCAGGTCAGTCATTTGGGCTCTTTGCGCAAAATGTTGGGCTAAACAGCTGTTCACAGGATTACTCACAAACAAGACTGTAAAAAGAAGACATTCAAAAGGTAATCTGCATACTATTTTAGGAACAAAACTAAATCCCCCAATTTTGAATAATCTGTAGTGCTCATTATGCTGCCTTTGCTTGGCAACAGTCTCAAAGTTAATTACCTTTTTTATTCCAGCTTTTCACACATCATTTCAACTATAGTGTTAGTAATTTTACCTTTGCTGCTCTTTTCAGCTGCTCCCCAGCTCCAGCAGCCATCTTGCGTTAGACTACGTTATTGATAGGGATTTTTCCATAGGTTTTGACATAGGTTAGGCTAAACATTTCACTCTCTTTCCTTGACTGGAGCCAACATTTTTATGACTAGATGCCTTAAGGAACTGTGCTACACTGAAAAAAAAAAAAATGCCTGGTTCTCTGATGCACAGAAAAAAAAAAAAAAAGAAAAAACTGTCATGTTGGCTGAGACTCATTAATAGTTCTACTTTTCAACTTTTTATAACTTTGCTATGTGTTTTGGGAAAATGGGACATGAGGGAAAAAAGCTTCAAGGCAAAGCTAGTGGCACTGTGTTCAGTGTCTGCTTTTTAGACTAACAAGTTTGCTATGACAAAACAATGAAAAGTTTATACTGAGATCAGAACATCTTGGCCTCTAGTCATCTGAACACTCATGCACTAAAAATCGTGTATTGAATTTACAGATGCATATATGTACTCTAAGATAAATTGTAAAATAGAAAAAGATGTTTTCTGTACAATAACCGCAACTAGACTGCAAGATTTCCAGCTAGATTTATGTAAGCAAGAACCTCTATTAAACCAAAGCCTTATATGATCTCTACCATCAACACCCAGAATTTTAATTTAAACTAGGCTACAGTCTTGTCATCTGACGACCTTCCAGTAGAGCGTGAAGCAATTTGACTAACATCTGTCACAACTTTTTCTTCTCATACTCTTAAATCCTGCACACTGGTGTCATGAAGCCATCAACGAGGTAGAGTACAGAAGTTTTTTCAGGCTTAGGTTCTGTGTATAATCCATGGAGACAGAGGGGTACGTGCCTAAGGGATCCACACAAGCCAGCTGGCTGGCTTTACCAAGCAGCTAGCTTACTCAACCAAAAAGAAAAAAGAAAAGCTGAGATGTCTGTCTTACATTTTGCCCTCATTAGAGCCTGGATGCCTCACCCTAACAAAGAGGAAGGTGCCTGGCTCCCTTCAGGCTCCTGCATCCTTTCCCAGGGTCAGGTGCCAAAGGTAGTATCTCATAGAAAAAAAAAGAGGACAGAAAGAGATTGTATGTGACAGCTCAGTCATTGAAGTGGGAACTTCTGGTTCAGCTCTCTCTCAATATGCCTCTTATGAAGGAAAATGTTCTGACCATCTGGCTCCAAGAATCCCAAAAGAAGTTCAAGCCTGACCAAAGCAAAGTGTGTTGTATTGCACTGGAGATGAAGGATGTGTAAAATGATAACTTTTGCTATAGCAACCTTTACTCACCTTCTTGGAAAGAAGCTGGAACATTCACATTTTTTTTGGTGTGCAATAATTTGGAAGCCACTAGGCAGCAGCATTCTGATGTAAAAGACTGTGGGGCACACTGTTTCTTCTCTTACACTAGTTCCACCTCATGTGAAACTACCAAAGAGAGAATAAACATGCCTCTTCTACCTACTGATTTGGCTACCTGCTCGAGCAGAAAGAAACTGCAGGTCACTATCCACATTTCAATCGGGATGCAGTTGAAGCTGAGTCTTTTGAATCCTGGTCAAGTGCTCCAGTGAATACCTCTCCTACTTGTCCAATATTTTAAGTAGTTCTTCTTCCCTCCTGATATCATACCCACCACCCTGATGTTTTATAGACAATGTTCATACTCCTTTTCCTAACAATGCTCCTTGAATATTCTTCTGTATGTTAGGCTCTCTTTTTCTCACCATTCTAACAGACTACATTTCCAGCATTGGTTCCAGCTTGAATTCACTGTTCTCCAACATAAGTAAGCAGAAGTGAGACGTTATCAACACAAACTTCTCTTGCTCAAAGCATTCTGGGATTACTTTTTTTTTTTTAATGATAGAGAATCAAGACCTTGTTTATTTCAAGTTGGACTACATCAAATAATGGAGCATGCTGCATTTATTGAATTTGATGTCTTTTAGCTGGGTTATCTCCAGTGTTGTCTGTTTTGCAAAAGGCCTCCTGAATGAGTAAAGCTTCAGTGTGGTTGTGATTTGCTTCATGTATCTGCCAAGACCCTAGAAAATAAAAATATGAATTATGTTAGAGGAAGGCCAAATATTTGTAGCAACTTTTGATAAAATGCATAGCAGAAATATGCCTTTCATTAATAACTTTTTATTTCTGCTAGTTGTAATATTTTCCATAGGTTACGTCTGGTATTTTTCAATTAAATTAAAAATAAAAACCAACCATCTTACTTCTCACAGATGTTTTCTCTTACCACATGTGCTTATATTTTTGTTCTGTCTGTCTTTCCCACCTCTCTGTTGATCTTTATGCTTATTCTTGGCTCTTTTCTTAGCTTGGTCCAGTCCTTCAAGCATTCCTCCATGTGCTCAACATTAGGGCCCTGCCAAAGTAGAAACAGCAATCCCAATGTGGTTGGATCACAGAAATATTTTTAGGGTATCGGACGTACTTCTGCTTCATATGCCTTCCCACAAAGTAGAGCCTCACTCTAACTTGAGTACCTGCATGTGATTGCAAAACAAGTCATTTTATAAATAAAAGAAAGAAATTTTGTCTGCTTCTTGATGTAGGAACATCTTTCCTCAGTTACCTAGCAGAATGCCTGGCACAAGGGGCTGGTTCTTGCCATGGTGAATGGGTAGAGCAAGAAATTTCACAAATTTATGGACTTGCTCTAAAAAAGTTGTATGCAGATGCATTAAAAACAAGGAACGGATTTTGAATGTTAATGTTTATCTAAACAACAAATAATTACTGCAAAATCTTAAAATGGCTTTTAACAAAAATAAAAAGAAAAGTATACAGCCTTCCCCAAACATAAAGATCAGTTAAAAGAAATGCATCTGTGATTGTCATTTCAAAACATTAAGGAAGATGTTGATTCCAGAGAGATGTATTGAGCACCTCCTTAACCTGAACAATACACTTCAGTGCAAAACTAGCTCGATGGGCAGTATGGATTACTACCGCCGTTTCTCAACAGTTAAGGCACCTGGAACCGCAGTAGCAGTAGTAAGAGTAGTATTCCCGAGTCTTGTAGTTAGTGACATGCAGGACTTGTTGGAGTGCTATTGTGCAAAGTTATTGCACATATTAACATAAGAAAATATGTTTTACTTATTAACTGTAAGGAAAAAAACCTGAAGACCACTTGGAATTGTACTTTAATTTCTCTACATCCTTTACAAGCTGGGAAATTATCTAGACACAGTAAGGGGTTTTGCTCTAAGGAAATTCTCTGCTGAGCTTCTCTCAGCACTGTTAAATACAGGCCACAATTACAATGCCTAAAGCAATTCTCCGTCCTTTCTGAAAGGCACACACCTGTCCCTGAGCCCTTCTGCCCACGCTGTGTGCTGAAATGGAAAGATATTCGTGTTCTGTTAAAAAAAAAAAAATCATTTTCTGCTGTGAGAAGTGATGAAGATCACTTGAATGTATATTAGGGGCTAGCTTCTGCCTTTAAAATCAGAGTCCATTTACACTGGCGTAAAAAGGGTGCTGCTGATAAGTTAGGCCTCTGGGAAATATTTTCAACTGTCTATAATAAACACTTTGTGGCCTTTTTAGTACTCTTCAGCATCTTTTATGCAGTCTGTCTCTATGACACCTCTATGTAAGGTAATGGAGAAAAATTCTCATTCTCCAAATAAATTCCTTGTATACTAACTTTTATTTTATTTCCCCTTAGCGAAGCATAAACCTTCACTAGCGGCTGTCAGATGTGATTATTGATCTGCATCTGACAGCATAACTCTAGCCAAACAGTCCAGGAATAACTAAAAAGTTGAGTCTTTCCTTTTTCTTGCTTTGAATTTAAATTTTACTTTAAAGAAGGGTAGCAAAGAATGGAGGCAGGCTGTGACAGGAAAACATATACAAATAGCCCCAAGCAGACCCTAAGACTGAGGAGAGAGGGACACCACCATCACAGACATCACACTGCGCCCAGCCCAGACCTGAGGATGCTGATGGCTTGTTCTGATTCCCACCATTCATCTTGAGGAAGACTCAAGTCTTTATTTTGGCACCCTGAAGGACATCAGAAGGGTGAGCACAACACTGGAGAAAAGGGGTAGGATCAATAAGTTTTCTTGCACAACAATTTTAACTACATTATTTATGAGGCTTTCTTGTATGAGCTATATATTTTTACAAGTAGACTGTTAAAACATTAACTGGGCTAACAATAAATTATTGTTTCCACATATATGCCTATAAGGAGATTTTAGTTGTAACAATGTGCTCTATTTCCCCAGATTCTCTGCCAGCATTCCACAGCTTATGGCTCAGGGACCACCTGAGCCAGATGTGGTGACTTGGTACTCAATAACTTTCAGTTAATTTTCTTGCTCCCAGAATTGTCCAGCTGACCCTGAAGTCACAGAAACTTCCAGCATTCACACCATCTGATGGAAAGGCATTTGGAAGGCGAGCTACATAGAATGACAGAATCACAGAATGATTTGGGTTGGAAGGGACCTTAAAGACCACCTAGTTCCAACCCCCCTGCCATGGGCAGGGACACCTCCCACTAGACCAGGTTGCTGAGAACCCCATCCAACCTCGCCTTGAACATTTCCAGGGATGGGGCATTGGCAGCTTCGCTGGGCAACCTGGTCCAGTGTCGTACCACCCTCACAGTAAAAAATTTCTTACTAATATAACACATGATGCATGAGAAACGGCCTCCATGTGTTTGTTATGAACTTGTTGTCTCACTTCATCCGATGCCCCTCTAGGTGGCAAGGAGCAGCTACCACCCTAGTAGGGGTTCCTTCTTTGAATGCCACCAGCTAACCTCCTCTGCTCACCTCCAGGGGTGTTTGGTTTATACCACATCTCTCCCATACAGGCCTCTTTTTTTACCTTCCTCATGGCCGGCAGGGGCCTCCTGGCTTCCCTCCCCATCCTTTCCTAGAGGATCCTAGGAGGATGTTCTGCAGATATCTGTGCCTCCTTCAGCTGGTCTATTATTAAGAGTCTACCTTGCAAAAATGACTGGCATATCTGGGATCCCTGTTGCTGTTTTTAGGTGGGAGCTTAAGGCTTGAGATGTCATGGAAAATGACCTTTCCAAAAAAAACAGCATTTCTAGATTAGTGTAGTAAAGTAGGAATAATTCCTGCTTTCAGGGAACCTGTTTGGATGACAGGTTTCTGGATACATGAAATACCAAATGCGGGAAATAATAAAATCTGTTAAAAATTTTAAAATTAAAAATTTTCTTCTTTCCAAGATGAAGCGCTCAACTTATTCAAGCAATTGGAGGACATTTTTAGAAAAGCTTCAAATACGGAAAAGATGCAAACTGTATAATGTATGTCTCACCAAAGCTGGATTCTAAAAACCAGCTTCTGCAAAGCAAAGGCAAGGACTGAAATTCAGATTGCCTGAGCCAGTGGACTGACCGAGAGCTGCTGAGGAGAAGGGAGCTGAAGTGGAGGAGAATGGCAGCCACTGCTGCCCTCCGAGCAGATACCCAGCCACTAAATGCTCTTAGGCAGTGCCTGCTGACAGGGTCCCTCCGGCAAAATAGGTGGGCAAGTACCTGCCTAATGGCTGCTAACCGGGCTTATGCAGGAACAGGTTTCGAGAGGCTCTGCCCTGTCAAGATTGAGACATTTCTAATCGTGCTCACAAGCAGGAGCGCATGCATAATGTCGATATTAAAAAATAATTTTTAAAAAAGGTAACTTTGAGGGAGGTAATATGGATATTAATTTTTTTTTTTTAAAGATAACTTTGAGGGAGTTCGGCATGAGCAGAGCACAGGTTTTTGAGGACTGCCATGTTGGTCTTAGATATCTAAATCCTGTCCAAACCATTATGTGGGTCTGCTTGTAAACATCTTTTCCCAGCTTTCTAGAGTGGTAGGAGAAAGGATAAATCATACTTCTGTGTAATAATGAGGACTAATCATGTATTTCTTATAGAAATTAAGAAAGAAGAGTCACTTTTTAAAGACACAAAGATTTCAGGAAGTGCATTGTGCCAATTCGATTTAGTAGTACCATTAGGAAACAAAATTGTATGATTCAATTATCAGTCACATTTGTAGCCATTAGTTCCCCTGGAAACTTGTCAAAGCTTTAGAGTACAGCTGTCAAGGCAAAAACCTCAGGAAAAGAATACTTAAAAAACAATTTGCAATTGACCTTTAAATGTTATTTTCATCAATGAAACTAACAATGTGGAAGATTCTCAGAATGAGTATCTTATGCCTGACTAAAATTATATTCTGCTTGTGTTTTACTTTGTATACCTACATAATATATATACCTGAGATTATACATATGTACATATATCTTGCATTAGAGATTTCTTTTACCAGTAGTAGGTTTCCAAAAATTCATTTTGGACAAAATTAGGACATAAATGTTAGAAACAGGGGCATTCGTGCCTCTTGCTCGAAATCTAATAATAATCTTAGCAAGAGTGAAGATGAAATTTCTCCCCTAGATGTTTGGTAGTACACAATTAGCTAGGTGAACCATAGATTTTGTTTTGTTTGCTGTCCTCTAATGCACCAAGTGCTGGCCACTGCCAGAGGCAGGATTTCAGACTTGAATTGAAATATATTTCACATAATCTTGCAACTGCTTGGTTCCTATGCAGCAAAAACACAGTAATGGGAGACTGAATAAATAATTTAATCTGAGCTTTACTATGCTCAAATAACTGAGAGTTTCATGCATGGAGGAAAGATTGGCTCCCAGGTGCATTACCTAGGATGCACACAGGACATACATAACATAAATATGTTTTTATACAAGGTAAATGCAATTCACAACTTTTTTTTTTTTTTTTCTACTTCAGCAAGCACATGAGAGGCTAGATATTTTGCAGGTATTGACTGCTAATTAAAATTGTTTTGTACATGATTTTAGAGACTAGCATAAAATTACAGCAGGAAAGATTCAACAAGAGATCCTATTTTATAATCCTAAGGAGTTTCAGTATTGTAAAGAAATCTGTACTGTCCTTAAATCTGCTCTTCTTTTTCTATTTTTATTCAGGACTTCTCCTTTCCACACCTGTCTTGTTTCTGTGCGTGGTATCAGAAAAAAATACACATAACTTTTCTAATTATATCTTTACAGAAAGACTAAGAAGAAACATTTGGTGCTTAGTACTTTACGATAATAATCTAAATTGCCTGGTAGAGCTTTTATTCCAGCTTGGGTTCAAAATGCAGCCATGACTTACTAGTCAAACAAAGGGAAAAAAAAACTTGTAACACTCTCTCTCAAATACAGAACAGTGATTGCATTTTTTATAGCATCATCATTTGCTATTGATTATTCCCAGGGAACATCAGTCTAATAGATAGAGTGTCAGTCTTCTAACCTCTGTGTGTGTGTGGCTTAGATATACTTAAATACATGCTACTGTGGAGAACACCGCAATGAACACAGGTTCTTCTACTCTACTGATAAATGTTACAAAGAGTATTTTATAATTCTTGTTTCAAAAACATCTAGTAAAATGTAATAAAAGAAAAAGTAAGGATAATAAAAGCGTAGGCACATGATGTTACTAATTTAATGACGTTCATTCCTTTTATTAGTAGCAATCCCAGAGATGCCCGAGGAAGCACATTTGCCTTTGTTAAAACAAATTCATTCTAGAAACTGTTCTGACACCCATCATTGAAGCATTTTATGTGAGTTGTCTTTCTCACTGTATTATTAAACCATTCATTAACATGGTAGATAAAAACTCCATTCCACTGAGACTCTGCCATGGTATTACAGAAATGTACCCTGGTTGGCAATGATGAAATATGCCGTGACAGGAAAACAATAACACAACATAACTTAACATTAAGCTTTTCAAATTGTGGAATATTTCTATTTTGTTACTTACAATATATACTGAACTAAATTTCCTCTTACAATAAATAAATAAATAAATAGATAGATAAATTCCATTTGTACCAGAGTTTAATCTTGGCAGTGCAATCTATGAAGTGCTTGCTGAAAGATGATAGAAAACAAAGATGGAAAACTCTTAATAGAGCACTCACTGCACTGACTCCATGTCATTTTAAGTTCCCGATCCAGTTCTTAAATGCGCCTGGACAGCCTGAACTGCATCTCCGTTACTGAGCAAATAGCAAATGACTGTACTTATAACACCTGAAATGGCACAGGGTTCAGTGAGCAATGTATTTAGGCATGAAGGAGGATGCCACCAGACTCTTCTTTCTTCAATACACTACAGGGAAAAGTATATTTTCAAACCTAGGCTTTACAGGTACTTTCTCATACTATTACTGCAGTGTTTAAGCACTTCACAGCCTTCATCATCTCTTGTAGTGTCCCTGTGGGATAGAAAAACACACCTTGGAAACAGAGATAAAACAGAATCACAGAATCAGACAATCACTGAGTCTCGAAGGACCTCTGAAAATTGTCTAGTCCAAAGCCCCTGCTCAAAACAGAGTCACCTAGGGCAGGTTGCTCGAGGGCACGTCCAGTCAGCTTTTGATATCTCCATGGATGGAGATTCCACAGCCTCTCTGGAATACCTGTTCCAGTGCTCACGTAGCCTCCCAATAAAGTGGTTTTCTTAGGTTTAACTAGAAGTTCCTTGATTGGACTTGTTCATCACCTGTGTAGCAAAGGGCAAGACTTCCTGTTATATTACAAGGAAATACTGGAGGAAAGCCAACTTGTAGTTTCAGTGTGTTCTCCAAACCAGTAAAAATTAGATCTAAAATAAGGCTACACTGTGAATATATGAGGGTGACCTTACATGGAGGGGACATCCATGAAAACCAGAAGTATAAAGCCAGTACGTTGACAACTTCTGATACAAATCTTGGACATGTCCAATAGGGATAAAACATCAATACTGTCTTTTTAAGTTCTTCAACAATTTTAACAAGCTGAAGCTCTGCTCCTCCCTATCTAGTAAAAAATGTAAAAGCTAAGCTTATTTCAAAAGACTTCTAAAAGCGGAAACATGAGTCAGTAGTACCTGATGAAAAAAAATAAAGATTCTGGGGGTTTTGTCAACTTCTGTCAAACATTGCTAACTGTTCCTTAATGGATCAGCTTTTTGCTACAAAAAGATTCCATAGGATATATATATTTGTGTATTTGTCATATTATAGCATGAAGACCTACAATAATCTTAAAATTTAAACAATCCACAGTGTTCATTTAAACAGATTTTTATCTAAATTACTGCTTGCAAAATCCTTAGGAGAACATCTTGTATTTTCATTGAAAACACTGAAAACAACATGCACACATAACAGATTTATCACCATTTAAGGGACAATTCTTGCAATAATTATCAGAGGATTGACGACTTAATCACCACACTGATTCAAAAGGGAAAGCTAAAGTGCATATATTAGACTGCACAGAATTGTAGATAACATTATTTTTTATATTTTCATTTGTATACTGATGCTAAGTGTACCAAGTATCATTACAGTCATTTTTCTCACTGTTTACAAAATGCAGGACATATACAGTAGTAAAAACCTCTTGCCACCGTAGCAGAATTTTACCTCCTGGCAAGATTGTAACTCTATTTAATATCTTTAAGTTAGCACTGTATGTTAACAGGCAGCTTTCTCCAGCTTAAAAAGACCTTTAGGTCAACTTATTAAAGACTTGAAACTCTACATCTGAAATGGGCACAGATATTATAACACCAATACATTATTGTGATGCACATACCATATTATCATTCTGATAAAATTATCTGCAAAAATAAAGATACTTACATGCTTATATTTTACTTGGATTTCGTGGAGCTGCCCAGAATAATGATAAATAAAAATAAAAAAGTAAAAAATACTACTAATTAAAAAATTAGATTTGCATTAAGTTGATAGGGGATTATCTCCACTATACCAAAATTGCTTTTGAACTGTAAAAGCAATGTCACCCAGTTGAATGGTAGAAAAGTAACAACTGATGCGATTCCTGTAGTAGAACTGTTAATCTTAAATCCCAGAGAAAAAACTACTATGGAATCTTTTATTCTTTCTTTTTCAGCCAGAGGGATATTTTTGTGCACTGGGGGCCTGAAAATTTGATAAATTTGCCTGTGAGTACACAGAAGTTTTGCTCACATTTGAAAAAAAGCAATAAAAATGAACTCAGTGACAGATAGCTTTGCTTTCTGATAGACTTAGTCCACTGAGACCTAACCATCAGTTATCAAACCACAGTTGCCTAATGTGCACTGCTGAGGCCATAACTAGACTTTGTACTCTACTAAATAGTTTAGAAATCTAGCAGAGGGCATTTAAACTGCAAAACTGTCAAGTCTTACAATGAAAGCAGAATGAAAAACATATCAGCCGATGATCAACCAACCAATTGCTAAACAATTTACTGTCCAGATCTCTCTACTGGAACAATAAGCTTCAAAAATTCCCTTCACAAAGACAGTCACACTGCAGAACAACTCCCATTTGCAGAAATTGAGTCCAGAGTTGCTATATAGAGACTTTCTCTTTTAAACCAGAAAGCTGACCTGAAGCTAGTCCTTCAACTTCAGGAGAGGTGGGAAATCGGAGCAATAAAAAGTTAAGCTCAGAAATGATGGCTATTGAAGCTCAGTTTGTAGGGGCAAGTTTCCGAGAAGGTAAGCCAGTCTGTAAGCACAACAAATCTTCCCACTGCTACAGACCTCCTGGGGTCCCCACTCTCTGCTACATGTTGGGTCACGTCCTGGGGCTGCATTACATGAGCACAGAGATTGGGAGGGGTGTGTGGGACATAGGACAGGGAGGCTGGCTCCTTGAAGCTTGATTTGGGCTAGAAGGCACTCTCCCTTGCTGCCAAGTCATTCTCTTTCTGGAAATCAATTGGTAAGGTCCCTTTCAACTTTATCTTGTACATGGGGGCCAGAAGTGCAACCAGATGAGGTGAAGGCCAGACATACCCCTCACTACAGTGTCAGCATACTGTCCATCAAAGTGCAGTCATAACTCATTCTTGTTTCTGAATCCCATCATCACCTGGATCCCCTCTCTTCTGGCCCTGAGGGCAAATGTCATGGCATGGTGGGTATGCATACAACTGAACCCTTCCTTCCCAAAACAGTGTGTCCTGACCCATAACACCAGCTAAGAAAAGTTCCTGACCCTTGCTAACTCTGAACTGTGTCCCAGCAGCATCTCAAGGAATACCAGCCAGCATGGGCCAAGGCTGGGTGGGGGAGCACGCTAGCAACTAAGCAGTCCAGACAGCCACCAGGCTGTGTCCTGTGAAACCATGTCCTTCCCCTGTTTTGTTTACCAGCAGGGGTACTGTCCCATTTCCCGTGGATCCCCATGGGCTCACTCCCCCAGGAGCTCTGGGTGGTGGCAGTGCCACGCTTCCAGCGGGGCTGACTCTATGCAGTTCTTCTGCGTGAAGCTGCTGGTGGTCTGCTTAAATTTGAAGGAGCTTTAAGCAGAGTTGCCTTTCATCAGGGGAGGGGAGGAAAGGTCTCAGACCATGCCCAGGGCCTTACTCCACGTCTCTTGGTCCAGCATTAGCAGCTTTTGCTCCTGTGAGGAACAGTACAGTGTAGTTTTTACAAATGAAGTAAACTACACATCACCTTGGAAATGAGCATATAGCTCCCAAAACCAGACATCCCGTTTTCCTGCAGTACAGTCCACACACTCTAGTTCAAACACTAAAGTTATTAACCCTTCTGCTACTTCACAAAGTTTCCAGTGACCCCAAACAAATGCCTTCAGGTTTCTAAACTAAAATGTTGCCATGTTATGTGCTTGGGCAAAAGACTAATTTCATCTATGGTGTGTCCTTCAAAGGGAACGGTGGCTGGAAGCAGTAACATATTACACAGCACGAAAGCCTGAAGGAGAAGGGCTCCATCAAGGTTGGAAGATTTAAAGGCATTCCAAAAGCAACACTCTAGAGGACATCTAAAACATCTCTGATCTACAGAGGGAAAAATAACTAGTTGGGATTTCTGCCAGCACTTAACAGCACTCAAATGCTGTCATCAGACCGACTGTTATTCAGCATACAATAAGATGAACTAAGCCAACCCTGGGAAGGGGTGAACACATTACTCTGCAATGAACCTCCAGCTTCGGGAGGCTGAAGGGGCTCCACTTCATAGTGTTGTCCTGCCTCTGGCAGTGTGAAGCACAGAGAGTCTGGCCCACCTGGGACCTCAGTGCACCTTGGAGGCTAATGTGCTATACTTTGAGGACTTTGTTGAGTAATATGGGAAATTTGGATGAAAGGAGGGAGGGCAAGGATAATTACGTATATCAATTTCTGGTATCCTCATCAACAGTCACATCAGAGGACCCAGGTTTAGGCATGCACTACTGCATCCAAATGGCTAGACAGGTATCTGGAATTGAAAAATTTCAACACAATACAATGGTCAATTTACAATACTGCAGTTAATTGTAGTTGACAGAGCTGAGATAGTGTACAACACTGAAGGATATTACTGCAGTCAAACTGCATTACTGTTCTCATGGCCGAACTACTCAAAGTCCTTGTTTGGCCCTTGTTATTCTTTTATTTGAATCCTGTAAAATCGTTATGCTATTCATCCTCACAACACTGACTAGAGAGGCATGTGATTACCCTCAGTGCTGATAAGATGAGGCACAGGAAGGCCTGAAATCAATTTATGTACTTAATTCTTAAAACCTCCTTTCTACTCCGATGAGCATTTTTGTTTCCCGCAGTTAAGTTACTTAGATGCTTCAAGTTTTGCTCTTGTACATGGACTGATCCTTTTTTGGCTGTGCTTGTGCACCTTACTAGAACAGGATTTAGAAACATGTTCAAGCACCCTGTGCCTGCCGTATTCTGTTCGTATTGCATCACTGTTAGCACGCTGCTTAGCATGGGTTTGCCCCATGCCTACCTGCAGTCTCTGAGACAGCTGAACCAAAGACTAAGGACACCAGGCAGCATGGACAAGCCTGTACCACATTTGCCTGGGCTGCACTGTCCTTCAGCGCAATTGCAGGCATCTGCAATCTCAAACATTTTTATATGCTGTCATGTCATGCCATAATGCCTGCAACACATACCTTCTATTACAGCAATGACAGCCTGTTACAGTGTTCTCATTGCTTCAGACACTATGAGCTGAAAGATAGGCAGAAACATAATATTTACATCCTGGAGCCACAGGAGCACCCCATGGAGGATAGTTGCTATGTCATGGATGCACTCAGGCCAAGCCAGGCTGGGAGTACAAAGTTCAGGGTCACAGAATACTCTTTAGCCCTGTTTGGTGTACTGGTAGAGATTTCATTTCAGCTGAGCAATTGTCTCTAAACATAATATGGATCCACAGGTTAAGTGTGCTCCAGCCAGTACAGCCAAGAGGTATGTCCCAGAAGGAATGGTCTCTCCTACTCCCTTCCATTATGATAACAAGCTTCTGTGTTTTGGGAATATTCTCCTAGAAAACCACTGATGTGGATTTGAATCTTCCTCAAGCACTGGAGGAAGTGGAATCTTTAATCTCCATTTCAGGTGACTGCATCTGTCAAACTTAAGAGCTCTATCCGCCCCAGAGAACAGGCAGCACGGGGGTGACACCCGCAACACGCTGCAGCAGCAGAGGAGGCGGCTCGTGTAGTGCGACGCTGAAGTTCTCCCAGCTCCAGAAGCCTCATAAGGCAGCTGTAGGAGCAGAGCGAGCAGGCAGGGTTTCCCTCTGAGAAAGAGGGAAGAACTAAAGACCAGGAAAAGCACGGGCATCCTCCTTGATCCTCCAATCAGAATGGTAGGCACTCACCTCAGAGCTAAGGCTACTGCTCTGGCTAAGGGGTCTGCACCATCTTCCCCTGCGATGGCCGATGCCTCCACACAGACAGAGCTTCAGACAGCAGAAGCAACTGTACAGACCTTGGTACGTGGGAGGTGCCTAAACTGCTCACCTGGGGTAGGGAGGGGAGACAAACCAGGCTGCACTAGGTGTGCCC
>NW_010128598.1:0-562 GCF_000699245.1 Pterocles gutturalis | reverse complement strand
GTGACGAGGGTATAGATTGGGGAAGCCCCACCCTCCCATCCCTGAGGCAAAGGCAGGAGACAGAGGCTCCACAAGAAGCAGAGGATCCACTCCCCTCTTGCCAGCAGAGCAAAGGAAGGGACCTAAAAGAAGGGGGAGAATGGAAACTGGTCCCAGCCTGGGGCGTCAGGTGAATCCCCTCCCAGCCTTCCTCACCCTCCCAATTGACTTTACGCAACAGATATGGGGCACTGGAACTAGAGGGCCAGGAAAATAAGGAGAAAGATGAAGGTCCATCCAGGGGGTCGCTTAAGCTGAGACAGTCAGCCCCACACATTGTGACTGCCTCAGTTAAGAAGAAAAGGAGGGTGATTGTCATAGGTGATTCCCTCTTGAGGGGAACAGAGGGCCCAATCAATATGTCGACCAGACCCTTTACACAGGGAAGTCTGCTGCCTCCCTGGGGCCCAGGTTAGAGATGTCACCAGGAAGCTCCCTGGTCTGGTACAGCCTCTGATCACTACCCACTATTGGTCATGCAGGCTGGAAGTGACGAGGTTGTGGAGAGAAGTACGAAAGCAAT
>NW_010128597.1:0-13015 GCF_000699245.1 Pterocles gutturalis | reverse complement strand
CTTTCCATCTACCTACTAGAAATGTAGTATCCTTCCACTTTCAATGAGTGTCAGGTTGGGTGTCTTCCTTGATTTGAGAGGGTAAGCATTAATATTAATGATTAAAGTCTTTGAGGAAAAATGATTAACTACCAGTATGGTATGGCTATGCAGTTTTCAGAAAACAGAGGAGCATTGGGGGAAGTGAATAGCCAGTTTGTACAAGGCCTGGAAGACACAAATGTGAACAGTCTGCCTGATCCTGGTTCCCTCTCTCTCTGTTATATTTAACCTGAGAAATTATAGGAAAAAATAAAAGCAGGTTTTAGTTTTATAACTTAGATATATTGTCATAAGATTATTTTGCTAATTCAGCTCTTATTATCCCATAAGGTAAGTCTGCTAACTCAGGCTGCTCGACATGTAAAGGCTTTGAAATCTTAGTTGCAGTATAGATGTCACTTAACAGGAAAAGTGCTTGCAATGTAGACAAGTCTTTTATTTGAAGAGTTTAGAAGTCCTTCCAGAAGATTCCAAAGCTGCATGTGCACTATGGAAAATGTAAGGGAGAAATGAGGTAGAAAAGCACATTTAGTTCTAACAGACCTTCATCGCAGTGAAGAACAGAGCATGATGAACTGCTGAATGTTTCCAGAAAATGAGAGACAACAGGGCTGTATGATTTGGATGAATTAGCCACAGGAGGAGGGTTGAAGTGGAAAAGGAAGGAGAGACATTTTTAAGGGAGAGAAATAACAATGTAGTAGAGAATTTGGAGAAAGGAAAATGTCTGCACCAAAATTGGCCTTTCTAAATTGTAGAATGAGGATAAAACACTTCATGAGTTCAGAAATACTGAATCAAGAGTTGGGACCAAGACAGAGACTGAAATGCTTCAGAAGAAATGTGGATATTTTGAGGGAAAAAATAATGTTTACTGAAGTAACTGCAATTTATAAGTAGAAGAAACTTGGATTGAAGGACAATACTAATAGAAAATGTGAAATACAAGTACCAGCATGTATTATGAGAAAGCTGGTAGTTCATTAACTCTGGAAATTAAAGTAGGAGCCAGTTAGGAGAAAAGGTAATAAATGTTATATTGTGTGTCTATGCTATTACCTAATTAATTCTGACTTTTATACTAAGATGATATACTTAAGATGAAGCCCCTGCTCATCCCCTGTATAAATATTAACATAAAATACAAGATGTCTCAGATTGTAATCAAAGAAAATATTTGGTTTGTTTCAGAGCCAAATCCCATGCAGTCAAGTTTATTTAGTGTTTTATTAACACTAAAGGATACCCTGTCATCTCTTATCTGTCTTCCTAAGGAAGAATAATAATTCCCTTTTAATTAGGTCATTGCAGTCATGTGCTGCTGCCATTACATAAACTCTTCCTGGTATGTAATGATGGATAAATACAGCATAGCAATTATATAGGTTTGATGCTGGCATGGAAATATTAATATGCAGGCTGTAAAATAGGTAGAGCAAATAGACTGTGATGATACAAATTCGTTTCCTGGGTCCTGTCTCAGTTCTGACCAAACCTAAGGCTGACCAGGTGAGTTAGGGTCACTTTCCCTAACTCTGCTGTGTAAGAGGACACAAGTTTATATGAAATGCCTACACTTAACTAATTGAATAAAATCTATTTTTTCAGTGACTAGAATTATAATGAAGACCAAGATATGATTATCCCATATACCTAATTCTGAGCTATCCACACCCTCATTCTTGTGTAAGGTCAAATCAAACACAGAAGTGGAAGGGATTTAAGGATGATGCTGGTTGCTGTTCTCCTGGAAGGGAGATGGGTGATTCTTTCAGAGAAATTTCAGTTTGGTTATCAGCTAAAGGAGTTTATTGGCAAAAACTATACAGATAATGCATAAAAATATGTATGACAGTTCACTATTTGTGTAAGTCTGATGCTGCCATTGGAATATTATTGTAACTGTGCAAATTATACAAATTGACAAAACAGTAGTTTGTTAGTGAAGCACCATACAGTTACGGTCCAGAGTGTCTTTCAATTTAGTAGTAGGTTCTTGGGTCTGGAATAGCTTAACTACACAGTGGATCCTGGGTAACCTTTTCCCCAGAACCCTTATTGTGGTGAAAAGTCAGACTGTTGTACATCACTTGTAAAGAGTAATAATGAAGCAGAGAGGGTGAGTTAACAAGGTCAGTGAGTGTACAAATGACTGTGCAGGTCTATATGCAATAACACCCTGTATTGCACAATTTGCAGTGATGTTCAGAGCTCTTCTGTTTGCAGCTGTTGTTTCTGCTGACACTGTTGATTAGTCCTTTGTCTTGTGTCCTTTCCAGTCCAAAAGCAAGCTGTTCCTGCTCAGAGGGGCTTCTGCCTCATTCTAGTCTCCATTACTCTGTGTGCAGCAAATAACTGATATGAATTGATGCAAATATGTCTTTTGGGGTAAAGATGGCCGTACTTTGACATGTAAATTCCTAGTAATCTGCACTCAATTCAAGCACAGATTAGACTCTAGAGGGGTGTGCCATTTGACTGACTATGTTAACATGTCTATAAGTCTATGTTAACATAAGATCTCATGAGTAGCCTCTAGCTGTGGGAAGAAGTGAGCTAGTAGAAGCTGATGAATCCGGCTAGTCACACCAGTATGTGGTGTGCATGCAGCACACACAGCCTTGCCCTGGCCACAGTGAGAAACTGCTCTCATACATGAACTATCCCCAGAATTCTTCCTTCCTTCAGCTTTTCAAAGGATCTGGTACATGTCTCATGACCAGTCAAAAAATCCAAAAGCTTTGGATTGTGGCTCACAGATTCTTGCAGCTCCCTCTTATCAGCTACAGATCTTCTTTTCACATGCTTACTTTCCCTAACAAGAGCTGCTTAGTCCTTCAAACTGTGCTATGTGTTTTGTTTGTCATGGTGGAACTGTTACCAATAAAGGCTTGATGACAATGCAGTCAATATGCTGCAAGCCTTCATCATAGGTCAGCTTGTTATATCACCTTATATTAACCTTATATCACCTTATATTAACCTTAGCCCCTGTTGGTTGTGAAAAAAGTTATCTTCTGTTCAATAGCCAGGTTTCATACTTGTCTGGCAGAGAGGTAGCTACAATAGCTTGGTACCACTTTAATTTAGTAGAGAGCTTGATCCTGTGTTGACCACTTATTCACTGTGAGAGTTATTTCAGGAATAATGGTTCTTTTCTTTTGCAGATCACCTGTGTGCCTCTAATGGCATTCTCATGCAAAATGCTTGTAATGTAAGTGAACTCATTAATGACTTAAAATTCAGTTCTATTGATGGATGCAAAAAGAAAAATACACTCTTTTCCAGAACTTTCTGGCACATAATCTTAGTGATTTGTTCAGAGCTGTTCCAAAGCAAGTAGAGGCGTAAAATGTTGCTCTGAGTAGGCCATCAATAACTGAATCACTGCCATGAACAATTCCTATTAATTCTCTACCAAGCTGTAAGAAAAAACCCAAACTTTCGCAGTTTGAATTGAGTCAGAGGACCTATTTTGGAGGTTACAGAGCATCAAGGGACTAAGCAGGACAAGTAGGACATGCTCTAAGATATATCCTGTTTTGATGTTACTTGTAACAACAAAGTGCTTGAAAAGGCTTGACTGACCTTTACTCTGCCTTGCATCTCATGGTAGAGATGTTTCAAAGTTAATAGCTGCTCTTGGACAAGAGAGACTTTCCAAGAATCTTCAGAGTCTGCATTTCTGATTGCATCAGAGGTTTTAATAAGCTCATGGAAGCTATGTAAAATTCTAGGTTTTACTTCTTCCTTTTCCTGCCTTTGTATAGTGATAAGTGCTATGGAAATGGTTCCATTGTTTGCCTGAAAACTGCTTTTTGATTTCTTAAAATAAGTACTGGCAGCATATGAATGCAGCAACACTGGTGCTCTACAACAGAGATCTTTCATCTCATACAACTTGATCTGGATTTATTGAAAAATTGACTCTAATCCAGCCTGTCAGCAGGTATGTCTGACCAAGATAACACAGTCTGAGGAGTGCTCCTTTCCTTTCCAGAGGCTGACTGGCCTTATTACTGCCAACAAATCAGCTCTGATACTTCTACTTTATGTTGTAAAGCCATCCCCATGCTACGCGACAATCCTTATCTGAGCACTTTCTTCAAATAAATCATATCCTGTGTGACTATGCACAGTCAACCTCCCTAGCTCTTTTTATTCAGGGCAGCAGCTATGTCAGTTGCCCTGCAGTGTTACTTTGCATTCTGGAAGGCGGTTTCATAATTTTCTCTTCTGTGTACAGAAATTTCAAATGGTGGCTGTAATTGACTGCCATAATGCTTGTTTTAGACCACAGCAAGGAGGAATTCAGCAGACACAGCATGTGATGTCTTCTAGGAAAACAAGCCATTTTTAATTCTTTCCCCTTGTGGAAAGTTGCTCAGTAGTCCTCATTCACGATATGGAGTTGTCTGAGAAGTCACAAAATGATGCTGTTTTTTTATTAATTTTATTACAGCACCCTGTATTCTAGGCTGGCTGTATCCTTGCATTACCACCCTTCTGCCTTCATTCAGTTCTACAGGATTTCTCCCCAGTGCTGGCAATTGTAACACATTACTGCCACTGAAAGAGCTATAATGGCTTATACAGTTCTATCATGGACGTTTTTCTGGGTCAATACATCATTGTGCTAAGTGTATCCACTGCTGTGGACTTATTATTTAGGTTTTTCACCATTTTTGTAACCAGCAATTTGCATGTTAAAATTAAACTGATTCAAAAAAATGTCAGCTGCACATTCTGACAAAGCCACGTACGTAGTTTAACTGGTCAGCCAACCCTGTTTCCCAGGGAATTTCTGACAGACAAAATCATGACTACCAAAAGTCATGTGCTTGATAATGGAATGAAATGTGGAAATCAGCTTTTGTAAACAGCAAGACCAAGAAGATGAAGGTACAGCTGTTCTCAGTGCTAGTAATCTCTCCCCGAGAAATCTGTGTGTTTTCTTTCAGGGGATCAGGGCTATTTTTCCTCCAAAATCTGGCAATGAGATGTAATTCATTCTTATGGTCTGAATTCAGTTTGAGTTCCATTCTTTGAAGAATATTCAGGTCAAAAGAATTTTTTTGAAAGAGTTTATATCCTGCTGCCAGTCCAATACAGAAAGATACTTAGAATTTAAAGCCAAACGTAGTTTATACAATGTTTTGATAAAAAATAGGTGGTAACTGCTCATCATTTATTTGCAGTTGGTATCTGTGATAGCAGACAATTTTGTACACAATGTACAGTTATTTGTACATTTTGAAAGGCTCTTTACAATGAGCTGCATTATGAAACCAGTTTTGTGTAGTATATCAATCCTGGGAGAATACTAATCCCATCAGAATCCTTAAAAAGATTGAGTAATGCTAGTGCTTACTGAATAGAAATTTTCTGAGCTTCATGTGAGAAATAGTTAAATAGTTAAATAGAAATAGTTAAAAGTTATGAAATATGAAAATAGTAGCTATGTTATTGAACTTTGATTCCTGAATTGAAAAATCCATTTTGTGAGATATGTCATAAATCAAAATACGATAAATTAGAAGTATTCAGGTAACATTATACTTTTCAATTGTGTTTAGTTTAGATCAATCCAAATTCAAAACCTCTACTTTGTATTCATTCTTATAGAAGACCAAGTCCTTGCATTCCACCTACAACTAGGGTCTTCCTCTGGCTGGAAACCAGAGACGAATTTTATAGTAATTCTTAATTTTCCTCCATTTTCTACTTCTTCGGAAAAATAAAAATGTATGGCTTGTCCAGATATGAAGAACAAAAGGAACTTTGTAGAAGCAGTTTACACTACCTGACTTTGTGGAGTGCCTGAAACTCTGAGGAGTTTACAACAATGAATATTTTCATTATTTTTAATGAGTGTTAACTCATGTACCCAAACTAAACAACTTAAAATGCTAAAAACATGAAAAGACATGAACAGTCGTTCCTTTTCTACATTTTTCTACGCTGTTTGAGAATGCTGTCACCCCATTGCTTGTTTCTGGAGATAATAACAATTTTCCTCTGATAGCAGCAGGTAGCCCACTTCACTTCACCTAAAACCATCTTTTCCACAGAAAAGCTGTAGCAAAGCTACCTTCTGTCACCAGTGTGTTTTAATCATTTGCAGGGAATGTTGCAGGGTGACAATTATATCTTTAGCTAGCCTGGATGTTTGCAGTGTAACTGCACAGTAATTTTCATCCTAAGCAAGCAGAAGTGATCTCACTGTGAAATCTGTATCACTGGTCCTCGGGATGGATGAGCATGTAGAAAATGTTAATACAAAGGAGCAGAGTGGAGTGCAGACAATATATATTTCAACACAAGGCCTTAAACATGGTTAGTTTAACCAGTGATATCCACTCACAGGGCCTGAATTTTTCAATAACTTCCTGACAGCTGTTAGAGAAATGACTGAAAACTGATTCAGCCAGCTCCAAACTGCTTTTCCTTTTCACGCTACCTCAGCCCCTAATCTGCAGAGGACATTCTGGGGTTATGCTCTGAGCTGAGTAGGAGATGAAGTATTACTCCCAACGCAAATTGTTTGAGAGATATCATGCCTGAAATAGTCATCCTGGTACTTTGTGTCAACGGGTGAGGAAGCCATCAGCAGCCCCATGGGTCAAAATTCAGAAAAGTCATTCGGAAAGCATCTTTGATTCACTTTTTCATAGCCTGCACTGAAAACAGTTTAGCCAGACCTACAAGCCTGGTCTTACAGTTTGCTTTGATTCCACGTGCCAGTAAAAAGGTTGAACTGATTTGAACTTCGGACAAAGCTGAGATGGACAGCAGCTGTTGTACCAAGCTATTTAAAACCACCAATTTAGGCTTAAACCTTGTCTGAATAAATACAAAGATTTAACCATGCACATTACCCATGATGAGATTTCCTTTTTCAATTTCCATGGAGAGAATTTATTTTTAAATCAACAATATTTCATTGCCAGATGTTCCAATACCAAATTTTCCATTGCCGGATACTGTAGTGTCTTACCAAGAAAAGGAAAACTAAAAATTAAGCAGGTGAGTTTATTTTCATTTTTCATGAGTGAAGTCATTGTTCATCACTGCTGAATGCAGTGCAGGTCTCCCCTCCCTAAAACAGAGTAAAAAAAAGCCCAGCATTGGAATCATGCAACAAGCTGAAAAGTTATGTCTCTGTGTGTGTGTGTGCGTGCGTCTCATACATTTCTGGATTGAGAGAAAGGAAGATGAAGTGGATGACAAAACCAACAAAACCAGCCTGTCACGACGTGTGTACTTCCTGCTGGCTTGTGTGGCCTTCAAAATCCAAAAATCAGTACATAAATATAAGAACAGGAAAAGTTCCAAAACGTTCTTTCTGAAGTCAGTATTTTGTTTCCTTATCACTGAGTAAGGCATCTAATACAATGCTGACATAAGTAGGATAGTAATGTCATTGATTTACCCAGGAAGAAGAGAATGAGTGAGCAGGTAATAGTGTAGGGACAGAAGGATTAGTTCTCAGACACAAGATTGAGGCTTAGGTCCTGTTACAATCCAGACTTATACTTAACCCTGAAAAATCTGAAGGTCCTTTGCCTGATAACTCAGAAGATCAGAGAATTCCTTGGGAATCCAGAAACTGTAATTTAGTGGCAGCTTCACACAGAAATATATGACAAAACAGATTTCTCAGTATCTTACTATAAGTTACTCCTAGACATAAATTTAAACAAGCCAACAAACACTTAGTCGAAGCAAAGCTCAATTCTTTTCCCAGGAAATAAAAAAGAAGTATGTGTTATGTGGCTATTTCATTGATTTATGAAGTATTTGCAAATCTTGGCAGGTTTGAAAACCACAAAACCTACTTTGAAACCACATCCAACTCAGTGGCAGTCACACAGCTGCTAGGATTGCCCAGTCCAATTTGCAATTTTTCATTAGAATTACAGGCCTCAGCTGTAGGCTTTGGATTGAAGGCTAGGGATCATCATACCCATCATTCTTATTTACACCCATCAATGGCAAACATCACAGACTCATATGAATGGCTTTTGGACAAAGCTAGGTGAAGGTCTGTTGTTGGTAATGGGTTTTGCTCCACAATTTCCTCCTCAGTTGGATGTGAAATTTTAGCAAGAGAAACTAACTAAATCAAGAGAGTATTTGTTACCTTGTGACATGACACTTGACAGTTTTGCACAGTGCAGGCTTTGCTGTTTGGCCACCATCCATCTCTGTGCAAGCACACGCCGTTTCTGAAAGCTACGGCTTTCCATCCTAACTCCTATCCTGTGGGCTATTCACAGAGCTCCGGTGCAATTTCTCCTTGGTCACTGCTCTGCACGTAGCAGTCACAGTTGCTTTGCATGCCCAGTATTGTTTTTTGCAATCCATGACATTGTTTATAACTCGGGTAGAAAGGTCTTCCAAAGAGTAAAAGAGGAGCACATCACCATTCCCTCTTACCCTGAGAAGCAATGTTCCTGTGATCAAGTTAAGAGCTTCGTATGGGATCTCATATAAAGTGAGTTTTAGAATGGCCATTACAGGGGAATCTGGTTGGATACCATTTTCAGTGTCTTCACTTTACACATTCAGCAAAGAAAAGCAGAGCATGGTCTCTAATAACAAAAATAGAATACCTCACAGTGTGTTTTTTAAAAATTTGAAATAGAGGTAATTAATTGTCACAGAATATGCATCCAGGAGATGGTACTGCTGAGGCACTTACACTTTGTGGATGATTATTAGGGGGCCAGAGAAAAGCTTTCCAGGTCTGGGATTCCCTCATTGCATCAGTTGCTGACAGAAGCCTCCTTCTCTCTACTTGAGCCAAGGCATGACAGTTATATATCGTGGTTCTCCTCAGTGCAAAAATCGCAGCTGACCCCTGTGTCAAGTGTATTATAATCTCTGCAGACTGAGAATAGACAATAACATGCAGCTGGAATTTCCACAGTCTGTTCTGCCTGAAAAGCTAACTCATTATGGTATTCTGCATAGCCTTCTGGAGATGGAGGCTCTGCATTGGGCCAGGTGAGGATCTCAGAAACAAAAAACAGACCTTTTGGCTGTTGGGAACTTTTGAAAGGAGAAGGTTCTAACCTGCTGACCTTGGTGGGCAGAAAGTGTAGAGTGAATTACCACCTGGTGACCATGGGGGTTATCTCCTGTATCTTCCATACAGTGTTGGTGTCTCTTGCCGAGATTTTGTCCTCAGAGGAATAGGAAGTGACTTGCCTAGCGACCAGCTGGAAGCTGATGGCTTTGATTAGTTTATAAACCACTTTTAAATCCTTTGCTTGTGCAGTGTTGTACTGAGCCATGCTCGTGAGCTTCTGCTGCTGTTGCCTTGCAATACTCTTATGTACGTCCTGGTAACAAAGACTTCCAGTGTGAGTTGCTACAAGTTCACTATGTGGTGCAACGCCAGTTGCAGAAGTCATGAGAAGGTAGTTTGCAAGCCTAACGGAACATATTTGCAGAAAGGTACCTAGGTGAGAAGATGGGATGATGACCATTCATGTGTAAAGAGGAAGGCACACTAGCACAGAAACAGGGAAATAGCATCTGAAGCTGTAAAGACCAGACAAGTAAAAGCTAGGTTGTGAGACAGTTCAAAATGTCATGGAATACAGCTGGTGAACCAGGACGTTAGCCTGGAATGAGAAGGCGTGTACACAAATATTTCCCTAAAGTTACAGGACTTAGCTAAAACAAAAACTAAAATCTCCTTGTTAACATTAGATTTACACTGCGTAGGGCTCTATCGTGCGGGTGTAACTGCAATGAATCATGACAAATAACTTTAGTCTGGAAACTGAGCTTATTTGTGTGGTCAAGCTTGTTCATTTTTACATACCAGATTACTTAAATATGGTATATTTCAAAGTGTTTCAAAATGTGTATTTCAAAGTAGCCTGTACAGGAGTGGCCAGAAGTCAGCAAAGAGGCAGGCAGGCTTTTTCTAGTGCACTGATCTGTCATGAAGCTTGCATTGTTGATACTTGTATTATTCTCTCATGAGTATTTAGTAGTAAAACATCATTTTTGTAATATAGGGAGGGGCTCTAACCTAACCCCACTGAAGGACCAACTATTATTTTTACTTTCATAATTGCATTTAATGTTAACAGAATAGCTGGAATGGATCAGAATGATGCAGGGTTCTTCTGGATCTTGCTCAGCGCTGAACAGAAACAGGGATGAAGATGTGAAAAAATGACTGCAAACAGATTTTCAGGCAGAGTTGAAAATCTACCATGAAAATTAAAAGATGGATTTACAACATGATCATTGTATGCACTTCTACTGAAACAGTCTTGCAGGTTGATGCATGTTTGCCATGTCACTACTTCTGCAGCCAGAATACTCGTAGCAGTTGGCAATTGAGTACTAAGGAGAAAAATTGTTTGATATGGAAGGATCTGTGCTTCACAAATAAGAATAATTATCATATTTCAGAAAACTTCATAAATCATACACAAACAAGATGCTTTCCTTCCTGTGTCAACAAGTGTGCTGTGACATGTAGGCTTTCAAAGCAGGATTCAAAGGGGGCCTAAATGATGTATAGGCTTTGCACTGTCCTTTGCCCGGGAATGAGTGAGTACCATAAACCGTGTGGAGATATCTGAGTGAGTGAACAGTTTGCATTTATTGAAACTATTGATGCTGCTTCTATCTGTATTCACTAATATGATTCAAAAGTACCATCAAATCTAGAAACACACATTTGTTTACCATATTTAGGTATGATCTAAGAAATGGAGGAGAGATGAAGAAAGGTAGCTGTGTTTATTAGTTTCTAAAGACCCTCACAATATGTGGTACCAGTAATGACAGAAATGGGAGACAAGATGACACTCTGGCATCTTTCCAACCCGAAATGTTAATGTCAGAGTCATGAGTAATCAAAAGGCTACAGTAATTATCTAATATGTTCCCTGTATTTGTATGGCTTGAAATGTATTTATAATGCTTCTGTCACCACGGGATTTGTGAACATTTGCTTTAGGAACTGCTCCTACACATTTTGTACGTGCAAGCAGGCCTTACTGGTATGCGTCACTCCACCGATTCCAGCAGAACTGTGGCAGAGAGGGGCAGGTTTAATGAGCATAGTGTGGATTTATGTGAGATACTTGAGCTAGTGCAGGTACTGTGCTGATGTGTATTATGTTCTTTTGCTGTTGCTACCATGCCTTGGTTCTTGTCACTGCTAAGCAGCTTCGCCAGTGTGCAGTATTATCTGGGCTATAGAGCTTACAGTATCCAGGCTCTCAAGGCTCGCTTATGGCTTTCTTTGAGGCATTGCATTCTGCCATAAAACCACAGTCACAGATTAGAGGAGTCTGATGCAGGCAGGAGACAGAAGAGAAAGAGGCTGGAACCAACAACCCCAAGTCAGTGCCAGGCTCTCAATAGCAGCTTCTTGGCATGGGCTCAAGCCTGCAAGTACTAACTGATGAATGATCAAAGAAAACAGGCATTTGATTTTAAAAACTGTACCTTCTATTTGCAGATGTCTGTCTGTGTGTGCTTAGCATGTATCGCATACCTATTGATAGAAATAATGTGATAAAATGAAAATTCATATAAATAAAATCCCAGTCCCTCAGTGGTGCTGCTGACTGGGATTTCCCTGGCAAGAACCCTAAGCAGATCTTTTTGGAAGCCTACCATGTCAAACACTGTGTCGTGCTTAATGCTGTATTTGTCCTTTATGTGGTGCTCCCTTTGACGTCAGTGGAAACTTGACATATGGGAGGCTGAATTGATTTTTTAAAATTAAGTGGAAGGAAGCCTTCTGACACCTACAGAAATCGTATTCCTTCCTAAAACATAGACGGATGTTTTCTGCTTTATTCTTCAAGGAGTCTTACCTATATGGATTTGTATCTGTGTGTGTTTGCGAGGAGAGACTGTCGATACACTTGGACAGCACAATCGGCAGATCTAAACGTGATTGCTGGTAAGTATCTATAATGAGCAAACAAGGAATTCCTAATAACATCACATACACCACAGCCACTTCTGTGAATACAGTTTTGTTTTCACATTTCCATTTTGTGGTCGCTAAATCATCTTGAGTAGAGGCATGCAAATGTGAGAGGACACACACTGTGTTAATCAGTAATAAGCTTTAAGTATTTTCTGCTCATACTCGAAGGGGTCAGAGAAATGCCTTTAATTTTTATAAGCAATTTCCCAGCTGGTTCCTTTTGCTATTGTGTGAATAGACTTTTCTCCCCACTCTTAACAAATAAGAACACATGACACACATTTTACAATGCTGAATGTGGGTGATGGAGTCATTCTGTTGCTGTTATTCTAGATTTACAATGACCTCACTCACTGACAGCAGAATTTAGACCCCTGTGGTTGAATCACAACAGAATAAAATTAAAACCATATTTGAATAAACCATCTTAATAAGAAAATGGGATAAACTAATATTACATTTACAATGACATTCCCATACCAAAAATTGCTCGGAAGAAGAGGGCACCGAGGAGCATTCAGAAAGGATCGTTTACAAACCCGCTGGGGTCCGAGGCGGCTCCAGGTGCGGAGCGGGGGCGAGCGCTGACCCCGCCCGCTCCGCGGTACCGCACCGGAGTGTTGAGCAATGTAAAAACATCTCAGTAAACTAATATTACATTTACAATGACATTCCCATACCAAAAATTGCTCGGAAGAAGAGGGCACCGAGGAGCATTCAGAAAGGATCGTTTACAAACCCGCTGGGGTCCGAGGCGGCTCCAGGTGCGGAGCGGGGGCGAGCGCTGACCCCGCCCGCTCCGCGGTACCGCACCGGAGTGTTGAGCAATGTAAAAACATCTCAGGTATGTATTGCTCCATTTTATTCTCGCAAGTCCCTCCTCGGGAGTTAGCCACTCTCACAGTCGGTGTGGATTCCTAAACGTGACAGTTCTACCCGCTGTCTGCTCCGACCGTGGCCGGAAGAATACCCCATCAAGTAATGAGCAATAACGCC
>NW_010128596.1:16707-18526 GCF_000699245.1 Pterocles gutturalis | reverse complement strand
GGCCCGCCTGCCGGCCGCTCGGCCAATCAGCGCGCGTGCCGCAGGGCCGCAGCCGGCTCACGGGCCTCTCTTAAAGGGGCACTGTTACCAGCATCCTGTTCTTTCAGCCGCCCGCACACCAGGGGAAGACGCGACCGTTTCGGAAGGCCCGAGGTGACCTTCAAGGCGAGTCGCAGCCGCAGAGTGAGGAGGTGTTCCCAAGGCACAGGCACACCTGTACATGTGTTCCTCTGGAGTGACACAACAGCAACACAAGCCCTGGGTGACAGATGATGACGTTGAGGGATGGCATGCTGTTTCCCTCACCCTGGCTTCAGGGCTTGGCTTGGACAAGAGATGGTCAGATCCGAGTGACTGGGCATTCAGAGGGCCAGAGTGCACAGCTGGGTTGAGCTGCACCCCACAGGAAGCCAATCCATGAGCCACCATGTGGTGAGAGCAGGCAGCTGAGAGAGCGGTTTCATCACCATGCCCCTGTTCTGAACCAGAGCAGTAATGCAGGAGTGCTCCCACAGCAGAAGAGCCCCAAAGCTTACAAAACCTCCCTGCAAAAAGACCCTGCAAGATTCAGCGATGCAACATCTACCACCACCCAGAGGGGAAATAGCTGCACAGTGCCAAGGGACCTGGAATGAACAGTGCAGCAACAGGACTGCAACACGCTCATGAAGTAGGAGGCAGAGGCTGCCCCTGGCTTCAGCAATGAATCCAGCTCCAGGACCAGCCTGGGTCTCCCCCTTGCACAGCACTACAGTGCCCTGTTGCTTGCTCTGCCACAGCTCCTCCTGCAGTCTGCTGTAGCCTGGGCTGTGAAATGATCTGGTGTAAAAATACCCCTTCAAAGGCAAGACAGCCTGGCAGGACATTGCCACGTTTCCTGGACATGCGCAGGTGGGAAGCTGCTTGTGAGGCTGGGGAAGTGATGCCAGCCAGGCATGATGCTCTCCATGCCAGTGCTTTGGGCACAGACGCTGGTGTGCCTGAGTGGTGCCAGTCCTGACAGCTATCTAGGCCACAGACGGCAGGAGGCCTTTGCCTGAGCCTCAATAGCTGGAGTAATTTTTAGGTGCAATGCCAGAGAGGCTCCTGCAAGGTGCTTTGTACCTGCAGGCTGCAGGAGGGCACTGCCCTGGAG
This sequence comes from Pterocles gutturalis, assembly GCF_000699245.1. NCBI lineage: Eukaryota > Metazoa > Chordata > Aves > Pterocliformes > Pteroclidae > Pterocles > Pterocles gutturalis. The sequence continues at coordinate 17,391 of NW_010128596.1, read as the reverse complement.
CCACCCCTCACTTCCTGCAGCAGGGCAGGAGGCTGGCTTGAAACACACACACTGCTGCACGGGCTAACACGCCAGAGCAGGCAAAGCAAAGCCAAGAGGAGGCAGCACACAGCAGAGAACACTTTTCAAAGGGCTCACACTCAGATTCACAAGAGGGATGATTCCCAAACCCACACATCCACTGTCCTCCCTCCTCTGCAATTCCCCTAGCTCCTGCAAGTGCTGAGGATAATGGATCTCCCAGCATAGCTTGATACTGATCCTCCAAATCCTAAAGAGTAAAAACCTTCATGAGCACTTATCATGGCTGCTCTATTTATAACAGTGCTGGTATTGCCTCCACCACCAGAATCCTGATTTCTGTCCAGCCTGATGCCATTAAGACGCAGCGTTGTTCCCCCAGCTCCAGTGCTCCAGATAGAAAGCAGCTGGCCTGCCAGGCTCTGCCTTCAAGCTTGGATTGTTCCTTTAAAAAATGGTGAGGAGAGCCTGTTTGTTTTGCAGAAATGCACCCAGGAGATTTGCTCTCAGCCTCCCGAGATGCTGGGGTGGATGCAAGGGGGAGCGGAGCATGGATGGCTGGGGGTCAGGGCAGCACACCCCATGCTGTGGGCACAGAGGCTCTGCACTTTGAGAGCCCTTGGTTGTGCTACAGGAGATGGGCTCCAATGCTTCACTTCAGTT
>NW_010128596.1:4133-16676 GCF_000699245.1 Pterocles gutturalis | reverse complement strand
ATGTGGTCAGTCACCCGACAAGGCAAAGCAGGAAAGGAGAGACCTGGGTGCTGCTGTGGGAACTCTGCACCGAAGCTGCACCAGCTCCTTTTGGAAACTTGATGAGCAAAGCAGACAGACCCAGCAGGGATAGCGTGCTGGCTAATGGAGCTCCGGGCCAAGGCACCGATGGGGCTGGCCCCTGTTCAGTCCCCACCCTGCTGAGATGCCTGTGAATGGTCTCAGTTCTTACTTTCAGAGCTATGCATGAAACCCAGTGGTGTACATCGCAGTGTGAGAGTCGCCCCAGCAGCTGTGCTCCCCTGGGGTGGGCAGATGTGCACTAGATGGAAGCAAACAAAGCTGGAGCATGAATCTGGAGAGAGGATGGATGGACTCCAGATTTGTCTGGATGACTCTGGAGCATGGCCGTCTGTGGGACACTCCCCAAAGCGTCCCCCTCAGTGTCCCCTTTCCACCACCACACAGGGAAAGCTGCATGCACTTGCACCATCACAAAATAACTTCAAAACAGCAATGATGAGTTGGATGAATGGATGGACCAACAGCCCTATGTCTGGCAGGGTTTTCTTATGCTGCACAGCCAGAAAAGCCTTGAGGTCTCATGAGGATCTTTCTTTGCCGCTGGTTTTAGGCAGAAAGTCCCCAGAGTAGGAACAGGTGGTCACGCCTGAGCCTTTGGTTTGGCAGCCTGGTGGCTCTACTCACTTTTTCATCCTTTGCTGAATCTGTGTATCAAGCTGGGAGAACTGAGGTCTAAGCAACTCCTTGTTAGGAATAGCAAGAGCCCCTAGTAAAGCTGCGGCCATTCAATGCCAAAACGTCCACTGAAGTGACAGCTGTTACTGACACAGCCCGTGCTGATCCCCCTTTGAGCAGCAGCATCCTTGAGACACAGGCAGCCAGCTGCCCATCCATGCTGTGCAGGGCTGACGCATGGTTCAGTGTGAGCGCATCACTGCAGACAGACACAGACACCCTCTCGGCTTCAGTGCTTTGGCTTTTGAGCCTATGTCTGCAATGTCGAAACACAAAACTGCTGGAGAGCATCTGAATGCAGAGCCCTGAAGCGACCTCCAGACACAATGCGCCTCAGGTGACACCAGGGCAGCGGCCAGGGCCTCCAGGCTGTGGGTTGCTGCTTTTCTTCTCTGCTTCTCCTAAAATTACACATGCTCTCAAAGGTGCATGGGGATGCAATGGGGAGGGGAGGAGTGGGGTCCCGCCGGGAGCCGGCTGCACCTCTGCTCCCATTGCTTGAGCATTAGCCATTTTCCAGGATTTTGGGATCGCAGGGCTGATACTGCTGGGCTTGACCTGAGACAAAGCAGTGGCCAGTCTGGCTTGCAGCAATGGCTTTGTCTGCCTGCCCAGCCAGCCCACAGAGAGGACAGGGGGTGGTGGGGACAGCAGGGCACGTGCAACCAAGCAATTTCATGGGAGGATTCTTGGAGGGACTGCATTCGTTGTCAGACATCTGCCCACATCAGGCACCTGCTTTATTTCCCTGATGCTCCTTGCAATAGCAAACAGCTACTTGGGGCTTCCTCTCTCACACACCTCGCAGAGAAAATGAGAGCGGTGGGGCTGCAGCCAGGGCAGAGGGAAGTGGGGAACTCACAGTGGGCATTTCCGCAGCTGCAGCACCCACCACACACCAGTCTCATCTTGACCTGCTGCCTCTGCCCAGAGCCGCTCCCTCCAGGCAAAGATGCAGAGCATGGGAACGCCCTTCTCTTTAGCCAAAGACAAATCGAGAAAGAGGAAAAAGCACTATAGAGAAAGACAGGGGAAGCAGACAACTGGTCGCCACACTGGCGGCACAGCCTGCCTTTCTCTGCCAAATCCCCTGGGGAACTCCACAAACCTTTTTGGCACTTGAGCTGTGTGTTATAGGGCAGATGGATGCATCTTCTTCAGTGGCAGGTGCAGCAGGGAGGGCTCCTAACACCATGCCAGGGCATTTCTGCAGAGCTGGGCTGTGTCCTCCCTCGGATACAGGGAGGGAAGGGGACATTTTTGGCCTCAGCACAGCAGGGCTAAGGCACAGCTTGCACCTGCCACGCTGTGGGCATGCTCAGCAGCACCTCCGGCACCCACAGCCTGTGAGAGCAGCAGCATACCCTGTCAGCAAGCTTTCCTATTCACTGGTGATTTTGGAGCATGCACAGAATGTCCATCCTCTGAAGCAGTCTCGCTCTCTCTCTTCATCATGTTAAGACCTGCTGCTGTTGCCGCGGTGTTGGCGTTGGGCAGTGAAGCAATGAAACCCTTGGCGGGCGGAAGGGAGGGAGCGAGGGATGTACGGGCAGGCAACCCCGAGAGGGGTTGCACCGCACTGGCGAGATGACAGGGATGAAGTCACAGTGGCTGCAGAGCTGTGCTGGGAGGCAGGAGAGGGTGTCAGGGGAAGAACAGTGCTTCCTCACAAATGCAGAGTTTCTGCTCATCAGCAGCATTGTTCCCCTTTCATTTATCTTTACAGCTGGCTGCTCTCTGCTCCTCACACAGAGAATGAGAACGGCTTTTGCTGAGAGAAGGAGCCTTCCTGCCAGCCTGTGAGCGCAGGCGAGCCGCATCGGCCATGGGAGGGAGCATCCTCGTGGGTCTTCCCGCTGCAGATGCACACAAGCTCTGAGCAACCCTGCTAAGGCAACCATAGGGCTCAGGGAAAGGCTGAAATGGAGGATTTGGCAAATAAACCCCGCCAAACTCCAGAGCTCAGGCAGGATTATGCCTCTGAGTGCCTCAACAGGGCATTTCAGCTGGCCGAGTCCCTTTGCTCTTGCCCCATTGAGGGCTGAGCATCCACTTTCCCATTGAAGGATGGTTTCAGATCACTAGACTCACCGTCAGGAAGCACATGTTGCTGCTGGATTTACCGGTCCCCATTTGTACACTGCAGGGCTACTTGGAGCACACACATATCCTCGCCAGTAGACAGAAAACTTCCTGTTCCTGCAAGCATTTGTGTGGAGAGGCAATTTATTTCTTATTAATCTTCCTGGCTAAAGCAGGTTATGGTGGCTTTTGCTTTGCTATCACCACAGGGGAGAGCTGCAGGCAGGGAGAGGACAAAGCCAGGACAACAGAAAACTTATTTACATTGATGGATGTGATAAGAGGACTGCACTTACTTCAGGCAGGACAAGCCAGTTCATCATCGTGCCTTTTATCAGTGGCTGAAGCTCTTGTTTCTGGGCTGATAGCACCGGTGGGGGGGGGATCAGCTGCTCTGTCCTGCAGCTGGTGCCCTCCTGCCCTAGCATTAAATATCACCTATTATAAAATCTTCCCCAGTTCTTCCAAGTGCCGTTTGCCATCTCAAGTGTTTTCCTGAAGCCCACTTTGGAAATGTCCATGGCAAAAAGCATGCACTGAAGGCTGGGGAGCAAGAAGTCACTGTGAAGGTGTGCAGGAGCTGGGTGTGTAGGTGTTCTCCAGCCCTGATGCTGTCCTGCATGCTGGGGCTGTTGAGAACTGACACGGGAGGTGATGCTGGGCAGGAGCTGAGGTGTCCTCAGTGCCTTCATGCAGGAGTGTGGGATGTGAAGCAGGGCCTGAGCTGTGGTCCATCAGTCCATCGGCATGGCCTGCCCCCAGGCATCGCCAATCCCGTGTCATGGTCTAGATTGTTGACACGGGGGACTGCTGGAAATGCTCCCGCTCCACTGGGACAAGGCCTGTGTTCAGCAACGAAGATGACATCGCAGGGAACAGGCTCACCGCCTTGTCAAAGGTCCTGTACCCCAGCACAGGGGCTGCTGCAGAGGAGCAGCACTCAGGCCTGCAGCTCTCCAGCACCACTTGGTCCCAGTTTCCAGAAAAGCTGCTGGGTCTCCCCAGAAAGCTGAGCTTCAGGCAGGACTACAGGCATGGCTAAGCCCTGCACTAAACATTACCATCCCAATGGTTTTTCCCCTCCAGGTCCCCGCTCTGCCTGCAGCCAGGCTGTGAAGTAGCCATCCTCTGAGATGTAACAGGCTGCAGATGTGAGAGCCCTGCCAGAGCACAGCCCTCCCAGAGCCCTGTTCTGCCCACCTGGATCCCCACCACCCCCTCCCTCTTGGGGCAGTGACCCCCTGCTCTAGGCCAGCAGCTGCGGTCCCTGCAGATGGGTGACCCCAAAAGCACCAGCGCCTGGCACCGAGGACTGGCTCCTGACCCGTTACTGACACAGGCTAGGAAAGGAGGAGGCTGAAAATAAAAAAAGCTTCAGAAAAGAATGACAGGAATTATTTCAGGGCTGGAACAACCTGCCTCACACGGAGCGAGTGAAGAAGCCAATCTGTTTGGTTTATCTAAGGGAAAGTTAAGAGGGAACTTCTAGATGCATCTATAAATACCTACATGGTGGGAACATTTCTGATTGCCACAGTCCTTTATACTAGCAAACAAAGGCAGCAAAATTTCCTGGGGCTGGGAGCTAAAGCAAGAGAAATGCAGGCTAACAGCAAAGTGCAGATTTTTAATAGGAAGGATAAATAACCATCAGGCCAGCCAGGGTAGGGGCACAGCAGATTTCCCATTGCATGAAGTCTTAAAATCAAAGCTGCTACAAAAGGAGACTTTGCAACTCAGCCAGACACTTGGGGCTGGATGCAAGAACTGCTGCACTCCACAGCCTGGGACAGTTAGGAAGAAAATACCTTAAAATCTGACTGTTCCTGACTGATCAGGCTCTCACACCTGAGACCCATGACTCCCCCAGGTGCAGTTGTGGTTCCCTCCCACCGGCTAACAGAGACCAGCACCTCAGCTCATCCTCCTGTCATATTCAGAAGACCACCGTTCTGCCCTTCCAAAACTGGTAAAGATTTGGTGAATGTTGGAAAATGTAGAGAGTAGCAAGAGGAAGAGGAGAAATTAAACAGTAAGGGGAAAAAATGGGGTGTTACCCATTTTATTGCAGTCCAGAGAAAGAAGAGGAAACATTTAAAAAGGAGAGAAAAGAAGCAGTGCAATTCTCGTATTTAAAATATTTTGGAAGAAGATTTTGACTTAGCAAACAAGCATTATTTCGAACTATGCCAAGGAAAACAACATTTTCATATAGTTTTAAATCTGCGGTGAGTTCCATCCATCCTGCCCACTTCATCCTGCCCAAAAGTGCATTTTGCCCTTCACTTGTCTCTAAAACTCCCCTGAAACGCCCAGCCCAGATGATGCACTCACACCAGGAGGAAGCTGAGATTTATGATGCTCATCCAAATAAACAGTGTTTCCAAGTAAATAAGACAGCAGAGAAAAGCTCCCAGTAAGCTGAGGAATGGACCTGCCATTTAAGAGCTCAGAGAAAAAAATATGGAAATCTGCAACGTGGGAGTGTGCCACTGCTGGGGGCGATTTCCAGCTGGGGGAGGATTTCCAGCTCCACGCAGCCTCTTTATTTCTGCGCCATATCCCCCTGCCCTCCGAGCCCCGAGGGCTGACACTGGGCGATGGGAAATGCTAATGCAAGGGGAGGATTTTGTGTCATCTAGCCCCTGGCACAGGTGACTGTTAGATTTCCTAGCCATCACAAGAACAGCCATGAGGAAACACTGCCAGCCCCAGGGGAGGAAAATGCCTCCTCAGCACTGTCCCTGTGGTGCTAGAGGGACATGTCCCCAGAACTGTCCCCTCAGTGCCAGCCGCCGGCCGGGCTGGCAGAGTGGGACGCGGTGTGGGGCCCACAGAGGCTCACCTGGGGCAGGGCGCTGCGAGAGCTGAGCACCAGGCTGCAGACGCTGGCTGGCGCCTCTGTCCTCCGTGCAGTCACCCTCACCAGCCGTGGCGGTGTCCCTGGAGCGCTGTCCCCAGCCCCCGGGGGAAGCCTCCGCTCACCGTCCCGGGATGGATCCTGAAATGAGAGAGGGGGTACATGTGGGTAGGGAAGGCCTGCTGCCTCCAGGCGCTCCCTCTGGCTTCTGGAAGGGCCAAAATGAGCTTTCCCACACGCAGGGGGCTCATGTCTTCAGTGAGCATCCCACCACCCGCGACAGCCTGCCCGGGTACTGGCCCCATGGGCAGCAGGGTCACTGCAGGAGACGGTGCAGGCTTGCAGGCAGGGGACTCCAGGGCTGTCCCACTGCTGGGCAGGGGCCGCTCTCTGTTGCATTTCACGTTTTGGCAACACAAGATGCTTCAAGTACATTTTTTTGGAGAAAGAAGGAGGGATTTGATGGCCTTGGTCTGTGTTCCATGCAGGAAAACCCCGAGCCGTGCCCCCAGCACACAGGGCACTGTGGGGGAGCAGGAGGGCCCCTCATACCAGCTGTGCCAGGCCCACGGCTGCTTCCCCACTTGTTTCCAGACTGATTTTTAAATGTCTCTATTGACTGTCACATCTCCTCGGGACCCCATGGATTGGCCTGGCTGCAGAGACCAGTGGTTCTTGCCAGCAGAGCTCACCAGGGGGTTGATCAAGGTTACAGAAAACCCAGAAAAACCAAAGTGGGATCCCAGTGCCTTTGGTATAACATCACTAAAAAGTTGTTCATAAACACAGACTAGGTCTGCAGGTTTGCCTTTAACTAGAGGAGACTGTCAATGTGAATGGGGTCAAGAAAAAGTGGGACTAAAACGGTTCCTGAATCAGAGGGACACAGATATCTCCTGCACTGATTGTGGGCAGTTTTGTCCCCCCTTGTTCTTGATCATCAAACTCCTTTCAGCTGTTCCTCCTTAGGAGACATCATTCAGCTCCATCATTCCTGTGTGCCACTCAAATTTGACATCCCCATGGGTGTGTGATGGGAAGCCAGTTCAGTCCGTGAGGCAAAAATATGGTGTTTATCTGATAGGATTATTTCACTGAAAGGAAGAATCCCTGAATTCTTGCATTTCTGCGCAAATGTTCCTGTATCCTTATTTCAGGGGGATCCCTCAGCATACCTTGGCAGGGCACAAGGCACTGAGAGGGGGACGGTAAGGCAGCCTGCAAAGGCATGGGGCAATTTTATTTACCTTGGTGCCTTTGAGATAATTGAGACCCTACTGCTCAATTCCTGCCTTCCCACCTGGTGCTGTACCTTTTAAAAGGCTGTTGAAAATTAAAGAGAATGCAAACAAGAGAGACAGAAGTTATGTGAGAGCTGGAAAAAAATTACGAAAAGGGAAACTTAAAAGGTTCAACCTACTTGGCTTATCAAAAGCAGCCCGCGAGGCGGCTAGATCAGAGAGCCGAAACGGCTCCATGGGAGACAGCCTCAGATGGGAGCAACTAATCCATCTGCAACAGCAGAGCAGGAACCAGAGCTGGAGCTGAAGCTATTTGCATTAGGAGTAACTCAATTAACACTTGTGAACCAGAGAAGTTGCCTCATTAATGAGACAAGCTATGACAGAGGAGGTCTGGAAACAGCCTGGGTGTGAGCTGGCCAGCATGTGGTGGCCAGCAGCTTCCCATGCCCCTTGCCCCTGCCTCGGTGCAGGAGTGTGCAGGTTCTGGCCTCACAGCATCATGCCAGAGCATCTCTTACCTCAGGGAGGTTTTGGGGCTCTCCAGGTGTGACTGCGGAGCTGGGCTCGCTGGCCCCATGCTGCTGCCTGGCTGTGACACGACACGCGTCCAGGCTGGGGGGCTGCAGGGGTGCAGAGCGCAGTGTGAAATCGTAGAATTCATGGATATCTGCAAAACAGCGTGAGAAACATCCACAGGAACAGGGAGGCAGACTGATGCCAGCATCCTGTGTGGGGTGCAGCATCTGTGCCCAACCACGCCACCCCCAAGAGGTCTGAGCCCTCTGTGAGAGGCTGGCACCTGGGTGATGGGCTGGGACAGGGTTCTGCTGGCTCCCCACCCTTGCTGTGCTGCCTACCACATGCCTTCTGCAAGGCAAGAGGTGTAATGGGGTGCCTGGCTCAGCATGCAGTGCCCCATGGCTCTGGAAGGTATGGGCATTTCCACAGAGCAATGACCACACACTCCACGGGGACCAAAAGCAAACCGTGCTCAGCAACATCAATCAGAAACCCACCCCATCCTGCTCTCCTCCACAAGCTGTGCCAGACCCCTGTGTGGTCCCATGTCTCTTCTGCTTCGAGAAGTTTCCTGGGCCAGGCAGCCCCTGCCTGCCTGCCCTGATTCTGCCAGGCTTCTCCCTCCCCATCACTGCTCCCCAGTGTCCCCGACCTGCGGAGGGGCTCCCTTCCCACAGGGACCAGCAGAGAGGGCACAGGGCACTAGGACAGCAGGCTCACGGTGTACAAGCTCCAAAGCTGATGGCTGGGTTCTCTCCAGCTCCTTCCCCAATAAATGCCCTCTTCCCACTTGGCATGATACTACCTGCACACTGCCACAAGCACATGCCAGGTATCCTCACTCCACGCTCCAAAAACCTGAGTCTGTTGCTGTAAATCAGTCACTCTGGAGAGAGGTGTGAGAATAGGGTGTCCCAGCCCTCACTGCTCCAGAGACAGTTACAGGGTGACAGTGGGACCTGACAGAGCTGCTGCCTGGGTGTAGCTCCAGGTGGGAGCCCAGACACTCTCCTACCCCTGCCCCTCTCCCAGTCGCATGTGGAGGATTGCAGGGAGCAGCAGGGCTGCAATGGGCTTCGCTCCTCCCTAAGGAAGCCCCCACTGTTGTGCACTCAGGCAGATGCCAGCCCCCAGCAGCCCCCAGCTCATCTCCAGAGCCAGGTCAGACACAGACCTCCAGATCCAGCACCTCCATAGGAGCAACAAGAGCCAGTATACCCATTGCAGAAATGTTTCATTTCAGAAAGGGACCTACCTCAAAAGTGAGAAGCTTTTTAATGAAGAAACTGAAAGGGGTAACAAAGAGGGTAAAACATTTGTGGGAGGCACTGAGCCTATCTAGAGAGACCCCACTGAGACATCAGAGCAAACACACAGTGCCTGGCCGGAGGCCAGCTGCCTGGACCGCAGGGAAAGGGAATCTATTAAAAGCAAGAAGACAGTCATCTAAACAGCTGAAGCTGCGTCCAAATGAGAAACCCAGAAAGGATGGTAAATGCTGTCAGGTTAAGGGTAAAGCTCCAAAAGGTTGGCAAAAAGAATTTCATAAATGCCTTGCAAAAGGCATAAAAAGTAATAAATCCCTTCAAGCACCTGGGAAACAGGAAGCCCAGTGGAATCGGCAGGGCCAAAAAGTCATGTCAGCATAAAAAAGCACTCGGAGTGGGAAAGCTGCAGCAGGAACTTGAGTTCATTTTCTGTACTTGAGTCTGCTGCAGAGGAGACTGGAGAGCCCTTCTTCTGTCAGGGACGCCAAAGGAAATCTGGTGAGTGCTGGGCAGTGTGAGCAGGGACATGCTGAGCACTGCCTGAGGCTATTTCCCAGGGAGGCTTTCACAAAGCAGGATTGCACCCCCAGATGTGAGTCCCCATCCTCTCCCTATGCTTAACCACATGTCCGTGCACCACAGCAGCACATCCATGTTGCAGATGGGATGGGAAGCAGCACTGATCCCTATCATCCAACTCCCAGGGTCTGCCTGGTGACCTCCCACCTGCAGGGAAAAAGCTGCTGTAAATCTCAGCTGCTGGCAGAGTGGCTTTGTGCCACAGGGAGCCCGGCCAGGCTGTGCGGCCGCCCAAGTCCAGTGAGCACCGTTCCACTGCTGGGTGTCGATGCTGCTTTTGGGGCTGCTGCATTGTTGCTAAGCTCTGTCCTGCGTCCTGGGAGAAGTGGGGCAGCCAACAATGATGGAAAGAATGGGAGTCCCCAGAGCCACCCACCACACCTAGGATATCCCCTCCACAGCCCCCCAGTGCCAAGTGTGCTGCTGCAGCCCCTGAAGACCTCCCAAATCAGACATGAGGTCCCGACAAGCAGTTATCACACAGCCAGACAAACGGGACTTTGTTTTTGTGCAAAAACACCTCTCCCTCTGGTTATAAAAATAGTCATTGCGTAACGGGATAGCAAGGGCTCCTGGCAGTGTGGATTACGCTTGGAACACACAAAACTTTGCAAAAATGAAAACAGGATTTGAACAGCCCTGTCATGGGGGTGCACTGCTGCCGGCATCCCCATTTGTCACCCATCTGCTGCAGGAACATAGCCTTGGGCAGCCAAGCTGGCAAGGTGCCTGTGGAGCGGGAAGCTTGTCCTCTGAAGCAGCCACTCTCCACCTCCGAAACCCTAAGCCCATTTTAGATGCTAGCCAGGAGAGGGAATCATTGCTGGCACCAGGGATTAGAGGAGTTTCAGAATCAGGGGACAGGGTTCAGGCAGTGAAGGGCACATCACGGCAGGACTACATTTTAGAGCACATGTGCATGTGGCATTAAAGTTAATTCAAATATATGCTCGTTTCCTTCATTTCTTATGGGCATCACAAGTTGCTCACAAGTCTGTCTCACCTGCACGCTTTAAGAGCAGCCCTACCTAAAAAGCCTCAGTAAGAGGATGTTGTGGTAGCAGAAGATGATGCTGCATGTTCTGTCTTACAGCCCAGTTTCTGTTTCATGACAATGTAAATCCACTCTGAATCTAATAAGGAAGATTAACTCAAGATTTACAGAGATTAGAATTTGTCTAACGATTTCCTCCTGGGGTCAATATGTCAAATAAATGTCATCATTACATATTTCTATAGCACCAGCATCCAAAGGCGGTGCCTTTGTGCCAGCCAACACATGCACTTCCAGAAAATAACATTTCTTCCCCTATACGTGCACTGTCATCAGCTGCGTCACCACAGATCTACTCCAAGCAGAAACTCCAGCCTTGCACCAGCCTCCCAGCCACAGCCCTGTTGCCACAGGGAAGATTCACACCTATGGCCGCCACAGCAGAGCTTTCAAGCAAGCTATGAGTTTCCATCCTTGGCTGTGGACTAATTTGCAAGAGTCCTCAGGGCTGGGAATCCTCGAGGTTCCTGCAGTTTTCCACCTTGTCTCCTGCAGCCACCTGGCGAAGCCACGATTGCCATCCCCAGCAGTGCTACTGGTGAGCCAAGTTCCTGGCTGGAGTTTTGCACTCAGGGAACCACTGCTGGTCAGCAACAGTCTGCCTCTCCTCATGCATCCACAGCAGCAGGGCTCTCCAGGAGGAACCTTTCTGGGGTAAAAGAAGCTGCTGGGGAGGGCTAGAGACCCATGCAGCCGACAGGACCTCAGTGGGGTGTGCACCAGCCACTGCTTGGGCATGGGAGAGGAGTTGAGCCCCAGAGGGCTTTCAGGAGGAGAACTGCCCTTTGGGCTGCTGGCAGCTGGGTGGCCAAGTGCACACAAACCCTGCCTGTCTGCCCAGCTTCACCCGCTGCAAAGGGCACAACGGCCCCTTTCAGCCCTGGCTCTGGGAAAGAAAGGTCAGGGAGCTGCTTCTGCATGTAAGCCCCATCCTCCCCTGTGGCACAAGATCAGGCCAAGCATCTCCCCGAGGGCCTCTGGGGAGCAGAGGGAAAGCAGGACCATAATTGCTCCAGCCCAGCCACAGCGTCCCCAAGCCCAGGCTCCTCAAGGGCCCTTTTGCTGGGATGTTTCCCTGCAAGTCACGCGCTTGGCTCCATGGCCTCAGACACAGGGAGAGAGGGGCCAGGAGGAGGGAGCCAGCACAGCCTGTTTTCCCTCTGTGCGGCCAAGGAATTTCTTTTGTGCAGAGCAGGGGTTGGCGCATTCCAGTGCAGAGCAGCTCCTGCATCACTGCACTGCACAGAGCCAGCAGCACCCGAGGCAGGAGCCATCCTGGCAGAGTCAGTGTGCCCCGGGGCACAGCCAGCGCCTGGGAGAGGGAGTTGAGCCTGGCACAGTGGTCACAACGATTTAAAGAGCTGTGCTGTGCTCAGAAGTCTGGCAGAAAACAGTGCACGTGCAGAGCAATACTGGGCATGTTCACAGAGACAGATCCATCCAGCCCTGAACACCGCACAGGCTTTATCTGAACATCCCAGCAGATCCTCCCTTGCAGCTGGGCAAACGGGGGCTTCTGGAGTCCACAAACCAATTCATTCTTAAAAAAAAATATGGGAAGCCATATCCCTGGCATTTTTCATGGGGATCAACTTGGAAAACTCCATGACGTTTGGCACTTCTGGTAGCTCTACTATGGCATAATGCATTTTGGTGTTTAAACACAAGCTGGCCAATGTATGTCTTAAGAGAGCATTACCTGTAGGAGCACGCGATCTGAGGACAGGGATATACCATACTCATGCATTCCTGTTCCCCAGGGGTTGAAAAAAAGCAGGCCTATGTGGCTGAAAGGCTGCAGAAGGAGGGACATCTGTAGGCTGAGACTTCTCTGGAGCCAGAAGCATCTGGCATGGTGTGGGGCAGTGAGATGGAAGCCTCTGTGCTGGGAGGCGCACCAGCAGCTTTCCTCCAAACCCTCCTCCCTTGGATAAACTCCGAACCAGCTCCGCGACTCCAGGGAAACTTCAGAGACACAGCAGCCCACTGGGGAAAGGTGGGGGTGGTGAAAAGCTAATAAAATAGAAATGTTCCACCACTCTCCCAGAGCTGGCACGGTGCTCCAGCAGGTGTGGACCACGGACACCGAGTGACCCTGGTGTGTGCCAGCTGTGTGCAGGCACAGTGAGCACACAGCCAGACACAGCAACTCACGGGTCCACGCAGGGACGGAGGAAT
>NW_010128596.1:0-4118 GCF_000699245.1 Pterocles gutturalis | reverse complement strand
GGGGGGGGGCGGAAGTAATTAATGCAAATTCCTAGTTAGGTAAACACATCTAGATAAAACTCGCTTTGGCACCGGGAACTAACATCCTGTTAAACCAGTTGAAAAGGTCAGCAGCATTCAAGTGACACTCCCTCATGCCAGTGTTGATAGGACACCAAGACAGCCAGCTTAGAGCATGGAGCTGGGAAATCTGTGCAGTGTCTGCACGCCAGCGTGCAAACTGCATCCAGCTCGGTGCGCGTGTGGACGTGCTCTCTCCAGCTACACTCTCTCCCCAACACTTTTGCACTAACATGAACAGCCTTGGGCTTAGGGAAAGCTGCTTTGCTGCATTCACACAGCACTGAGGAGGGTTTGGGGAGCACACAAAAGCAGCCAGGGGTGTTGGGATCATGCCAGGTTTGCCAAGGCAATCACAGCGCTGCTGGAGACCACTGCCTCCAGTGTGGGGCTGACTGTGGGCTGGGGATCATTTTGAGAGCGGGTTGTATAAATGAAGAGGCAAGAAAGGAGATGTATGCTGTTCCCTTTGGCACGGGGGCCCACTGCCTGTGGAGCCTTCCCTTGCTGTGTGTCTCTGCTGCTGATGGCACAGACATCCCTGCGCAAGCCCTGCAAAAGCACATACTAGGGCTGAAAGCCTCCAGGTGATGCTCCAACAGCAAGAACAAGGAAAGAATAAAATAGCTCAGGACACACCACTCATCCCATGAGTGTATTTCATTTTCAACGGATAATCTGAAGCAGAGGAACTGCTGGCAACTTGGGCCTCTGCAGGCACAGGAATGGGTCTGCAGAGGTGTGAAGAAAAAGGTAAGAGCTGCCAAGGAAGAGTGATGGCGAGGGGTGGGTGCTAGGGCTGAGATAGCCTTGGGTCAAAATGCACTGGGAATGAGGCACAGACCACGTGTGGGTCCTCCTCTGGGGTGCAAAGGTTCTGGGGTGCTTTCCCTTCCTTCCCAGCAGGGAAACTTGGCTTCTTCCAGAGAGACCCAAGAACAGAAACTGCCAGGGCTGCGCACGCTTCTGAGGCCGACAGCAAGCAGGACTTAAGGAGAGGAGCTGAATGGGAGCTCGTGCCCCTCTTGGCACACTGCAGCTTCTGCAAATGGTTCTCTGGGAGTACCCCCACAATTAGTGCCCTAAGTGAACCCACAAAGGCAGGATCCGGGAACGGAACCGAGCAACTTCAGACTCCAAAATCATAGAATTTTGTTTTTCTAAAAAAAACTACTTTGCAAAGAAAGTGCATTTTCTTATGACCTTTTTCAGTGAGATAGCTGTTTGTCTTGCATGGAGAAGCTGCATAGTCCAGCGAGACTCTAGCTGTGTACGTCTAAATCCACATGGAGAACTTTCCACTGTGCTCAAAACGGTATTTGCTGGTGCCCAGTCCCAAGACGAGCCTTGCTGTCAAGTCCGTTTCTTGTGTGAAATGCACAGTGTATTACTTGCAAGTGCTCATGGGTCTAAGTGCAAGAAAAGCCAGGATATCCCAAAAGGGAAGTGGGTACATGTAGATTCTCTCTCAAAGATAGAAAAATTTAGTTTCCCTTTGGGTCGGCAGCAGGCATGGAAAGTAGCAGGTTGTAATGAGGCTGAGGGGCACAAGGAGGAGTTAGGTCCCACGGCAGGGTGTCACTGGTACAGCAGCAGAGCTGGAAATCTGTCAGTGGCTGCGGAAACACCACACCGGTATGTGCAGAGGGTGCTCACAGCATTGCAGCATCCTTTAGCGGGTGCTGGATAGATCTGGCGTGGCCTGATGAGGAAGGCTTTACTCTTTGTTCACAATCACCCTGCTGAGGAATCCTGTTCACGTTGCACACACTCAGTGACTACAGCCCCGAACCCCGGTATCTCCTGCTGGAAAAGACAACCCAGCTCCCTGGCATTATAGGCACCCATGTGTTTGCACAGGATACACCCAGTCTGGTCAGTGCCAGGCACCTGTGCAGGATCAGGCCCCTCAGGAGAGCCCACTAACTGCAAAGCGCCAGGGACCGCAAGGCAGGAGCTTACCCAGGAGAGCCTGGAAGAGTTCACTTTGGAAGATGTGTGAGACCTTTCCAATGGAGGCTTTTAGCTCCTGCTCCTCCGGGGACTGCAGGGTGCTTTGGTATCTGGTGAGAATTTCCACTGCCCGTTCAGTGTCTGCAGAGATGACACAGGAGTAACAAGGCATTAACAGTGAAGGATGGACAGACATTGTCAGGGAAGGCTTGACATGCAGCCTTGGAGTGGCGCAAAGGGCTCACCTGGACAGCACCTCAAGTTGTCTTCCAACTCTGGATTTTCAAGACCCAGACAGCTACAAAAGCTAAGGAGGCTGCATGCACCTGGAAGAGCTAACCCTGCCTCAAGGTGCAGAGGGGCCACAGCAGAGAGCTGGGCAATGGCTGGAAGGGAGGTGGTTCTGCCTGCTGGACCTCCTCAACCTTGAAAATCAGGGACTCACCTCCAAACCCCATGGCACTGGGCAGCCTGAGCACCTCTGCCACCTTCCAGGCAGAGCAGCCGTTCAGGACCTGGACATGTCCAGATTGCACAGGGCTATAAATTACTACTGCAGGAGTTGCAGTCTCCCACACGGGGCCAGATGGCTGCTGCAAAGCTGAGCATAGCCCCACTGATGTAGTGCAAGATACTGCAAACAGCTCGGCTACATGAGCGGCAAAACTTGGGTTTCTACAAGGTGAAGTGTAAGAATTGCTGCACCTGCAAGCAGCCTTGGGTCAGCAGTGGGAAGGGAACATGGTGTCTTGGGGTCAGGGAAGGAGGGATGCTTGGCCAGGAGGGGAACTGGAGGCTGCCATGAAGCAATGCTTTGGTTAAGGACTGGGCTCATGATAGCTGTGAGACAACCTTGGACGTAAAATAGAGGAGCTGTGATCTCTCTGTGCCAGGACATCTCCATGCTTCTCTGGGCAGACGCCCACAGCTGCCAGTCCAGCTCCAGCTCCAGCCCCAGCCCCAGATGTGACCCATCTCTCAGGCGGGTGGGGAGCTCCTGTGGACCTTGAAGCCTGTCCCAGCCCTATCAGTGAATATTTCCCTTTGTCACCAAGGCAGCCCACAGACAAAGAGCGTCTGTGTGAGGAGGCGGAGGAGCCGTCCAGCCACTGTTGGGAACTCATCTTTTAACCCAGGAACTCATGCAGAAAGGATGACCCTGCTCATCTCAAGGCTCTTGGCAGGGAATTCAGGTCATCAAACAAGGGGGCCTGTGTCTGCTAGGGTACGTGCCACCTGCTGTCCCAGCTTGTCCGGCTGGCTCCCCTTTCTGCTCCTCCTCAGCCGACAGGGGAAGGGGATCCTGCCTGTGTCACTGGCTCACACTGACTCATCGTGGGAGCAGAACAGGGAAAGGAGCCTGGGGAAGTGTTAATAGCTCCTGCTCAGAGCTGGGGTCCATGGTGGCTCCAGGAAAAGCAGGGACTTTCCCAAGCTCCAGATTTATTGGGCTTTATGGGCACCCCAGCCCTGTGTTATCACTAAGGGCTTCCTTTTCTGCAAGATCAGACAGTGGCTTCAGACACTGCCCAGTATCCTGTGAGTGGGGTTGAGTCATCTTTGTCTGGTCATTCCTGACCTCATCAGGAGAATCTAAAGAAGCAGGTGGAGAACCAGGGCCACCACACCAGGACACAAAGACTGCGAACCTGGTGTAAACATCCTACTCCAGCCCAGGCTGTAAGACAGAGCAGCGTGCACCCTGTGCTGACTGCCAGCAGCACCAGGTGACAGCCAGCTGGAGCAGGGGAACACTGGCCCTGGACCACCAAACCCAGGGCAGTGCTGTGCCCCTAGCACAGGGGAGACGCCAGACCACCCTTCCTGCAGCACCCAAGAAAGAGCATGCGGTATCCGGTGCCCATCTCACCATGCCTCAAGGTGCAAGTCTCACTTAAAGGGGATCTTTCCTTGCAGGGCCCACACCCCCATACCTACCCTCCCCACAGCACCCAAGGGTGCTGCAAGCACAGCATCCCAGGGCTACCTACTCTGAGCCACGGTGGCACAAGGATGAGTCCCACAGCCCAGGAGGGCATGAAGCCGAGGCAGCCCGTCCTGAGGTCTCAAGCCCGAGGGTGCACCGGGCGGGGCCGCCCGGCCCG
>NW_010128595.1:0-513 GCF_000699245.1 Pterocles gutturalis | reverse complement strand
GATGGATGGGGCTGGAACATAACAATATAAGAGGAAAGGATGAGAAAACTGGGTTTGTTCAGCTGAAAAGAAAAGAAGGCTTGGGGGGAACCCTGACGCTCTCTAGAGCTATCTATTTGGAAGCTGTAGAGATGACAGAAACAAAATTGTCTTTTCAGAAGTGCTCAGTGGAAGGATGACAGGCAACAGGCAAAAGTCACAGCACAAAAAATTCTGACTTGTTAATACACAAAAGATTTTACCAGGAGAGCAACCAAACACAGGACCAGATGCCCAGACAGGTTGTGGAATTCCCATCACTTGAAATTGCTGATTTGAGATGGACATTGCATGAAATTACCTTTGGGAGCGCCCTTCAACCTGCTTGACTCATTTATATAAATATCTTTACTAACTGTGACCAGAAGGTGACTGGATAGTATTGCAATTGCTTAGTAATTTTAACTTTTATTTCAGCAACACATAAAACTGAACTGAAAAAAAGAAATTATAATAGGAGTCCTGGATAATTTA
>NW_010128594.1:0-13877 GCF_000699245.1 Pterocles gutturalis | reverse complement strand
TAGATCATCCAGTGGGAGTATCGGCGCTTCAGGTTGTAGAGCACGGAGGCCTCGTTGAGGTGCGTCAGCATGGCCATGTCCTCGATCATGTCGAACTTGGGGGGGTTCATGGGCTGCACCTCATCCTCCTTTACCACCCGCGTCTGCCGGAGGAGGGGGGCACGTGTCAGGTGGACCCCAGCCCCCACCAAACACCCTCTCCCCCAAAAACCTCGGGGTGGATGGATATACTGACAGTCTCATGCTGGAGACAACCCCGTGCCTGCTGTCCTCCCAGCAAGGCTGCACTCTGTTTTGGGGTGATGGGGAGCCCCAAAGCCCGGCTGGGAAAATCAAGCTCAGACCCATCCCCTCCCCAGGGACATGGGCTGTGGCCGAGCCTGGCGGAGGGGGTCCAAGCAAGGGGGGGAACCAAGATGTCACCCCACAATGTGGTCGACACCCCCGTCCTGTGCTCTTCTTCGCAGCCTGAATCCCCGTGGCAGCACAGTCTCTCCCGTGGTTATTTGGGCAAACAGCTGAAGCCTGTAGCCCATCACTTAGAACTGGATTTATCTAATCCCGCAAAGCCAAACGCTGGGAAACTATCGCGTTACATATCTGGCCTGAATGGAAGAAGCTGGATTTAGCAAATGGTCTCGTTAATAAAGATTAAATGAAACCTTTCAAAGAGGGGGTTTTTTTACAGGTGAAGTGCGTGGTGTTAAAAGGTGTTAGGTGTTAAAAGTGGGAGGACAGACAGAAGGATAAGGGTGGGGTTATGTCTCTTGAAACTGTTTCTGCTGGAAATGCTGATCCAGGGAAAGCAGATACAGCTTCAGATTTTGTAAATCCAGGACAAATTATTAAAAAGAAAAACCAGTTTCAAGAGCGAACGGCAAACAAGTTTTGGAAACTGTTATCAGAAGCTGAAGATCTTTTAAACATCAGAGTAAACTTTTAAAATTGACACTCCCCAGTTAATTTTCTTTTGGAGAAGGCATATTTTTTTGCTTTTTTTCCCAATTTCAGAGAAAAATATTTTCAAAAGTGATTACATATAATTCTTTCAAATTCAGCAGACATAAGCACTTCTCAGTGCCATGATGACTAGCTGAGAAATAGAAACAACGAAGTCTACCACCTAGTGCCTGCTCAGGTCCTTGTTCTTTTTCCCATTCTACTCCAGTGTAATGATGTTGCGGGGCTACACAAATTCCATAGCCAAGAAAAGCATATTAATTAAGCTCCTGTGCAGCTACTTATCCTGGACATTATCTTGACAAATATCAGCTGACGGTTGCTTGCTTTGCCTCCCTCCCGCTGCTGGAAAGCTGAAGCCTCACCACCAGACCCAGCTGGTCCTACCCCTTTGCCCAGTGCGTGTTCTCCCAACAGCACTGCTCATCCTGCTGCAAATCCCAGCTAAAACGAGTAGGAATTGGCCAACTGGCGCCTTACCTCTTGTTTTGACCCTTGAGACGAGCCGGGCAGTGGTTCAGCATTGCAAAGGGCTGTGCTGGAGCAGCACTGCCTTCGGGCAGCCCGTCCTCCTGCACCCAGGAGCTGCGCTGGGCCAGCCCGACTGTCCCCCTTCGGTCTATCTCGGACAGTAAAATTGTGTTTGAAAGCAAACACTCCATGGGGGGATGCTGAACTGTTGCCACTCTTGGCAAGTAATTGGTCTACGTGTCCTGACACACTGCGGTGCCTGTCCCCTCGGGGCATGACTGATCACCAGCATGGAAGGGTTATCAGCAAGTGCTCGGCTGGTTTCAAGACGTGATCTTGTCACAAGTATACCCCCTCCACACACCCTTGTTCTCCCTTGGAAAATGCAAAGTGTTTTGCTTACCTCCTTATTTTTGGTTTCCACAGTGACTTTGCCACCAGAGCTTTCTTTGATTTCCACTTCAATATAAGCTTCTTTCTCATCCGGGATCCAAGCTCGCTTCTTTCCTGGATGGTAAAGGAGAAGAGAGGAGAGGTGACACAAAGCAGGTTGAAATGTAGGAAACCATTTGAAATTGTCAACTGAAAGTCACATAAATGCAGTCTGACAATGTGGAAGGACAGTGATTATTCCTACCTACACTCTTGCTTATAGAAGTTGGGATTTCTTTGCTTTTTTCATGTTTGCCAGCTGTTTGATTTGCACTTGGACCATCATGAAAAAAGGACAGAGAAAGTAAAACTTTCCTCTATTGCCAAGCCGAGAGGAGCAAGTTGGGCCCTGGAGCCCCAAGCATGGCAAGCTGCAGCACAGCAGCGTGGCTGGGACAGAGCAGACACCTCCAAAATGGAACAGAGCTGGAGAAGGCTTTGTCACCAGTCCCTCAGCCTGTCTCCCGCAGGGCTGGAGGAGATGAACGGCCACCTCTGCCACACCTCAGCAGACAAGGGGACAGTCAAAAACCTGCTTTTCCTACTTCTGAGATCTTCCTGTCCTCCAGGGTGGTGGAGGAAATTCTGCGATACTGTGGGGAGCAACACTGGGAAAGGGACGGGGATGGTCTCCAAAGAGAGCCATGGCCAAAGGGCTGGCTTGGGGCACACACGGGGTCTTACCATCAAATGGGATTGTCTGAAGCTTCAGCTGCTCTGTGTAGCTTTTCCGGAGGTATTCAGCAGCCTCCCCAAACTCGCTCATGTCCAGCATAGACATCTTGACCGGCTGGAGGAAGACTCAGCAGCAGCAAAGAAGAGTGAAAGACACCTGAACGCTGAAAGGAGGGAAAGGACAAGGAGTCAGTGCATGGGGAAAGCACCTGCCGCTGGGCTGCTACCCAAGAGCACCACGGTCACTTGTAATTTTAGAGAATGAGAGAAGACAGCGACAACAATAGCAGCTAATAATAACCATAATAACAAGACAATTACTGAACACTTTCCCTTCTGCTGCTATCAGCCCTGTGTTGCAAGTCCCAG
The DNA here is from genome assembly GCF_000699245.1 of Pterocles gutturalis. Lineage (NCBI taxonomy): Eukaryota > Metazoa > Chordata > Aves > Pterocliformes > Pteroclidae > Pterocles > Pterocles gutturalis. Next base: position 10,970 of record NW_010128594.1, on the reverse strand, counting down.
TTGGGTGAGTCAGCATCACTTTAGTGTAAAAAATCCACATTCGCATTTTAGGCATCTGCAGAGATCATCGACAACACCCCTTTTCTTGATAATCTCAGCTAAAATCTATTCTAGCTCTACAGACCTGTTGGAGCCCGGCTGCCCTGCACAAAACCCCTGCAAAGACCCCGGTCCGTGTTGCAGAGCAATATTTCAGGATGATAAAAGCAAGGCTGGAAGTATGATCCCTGGGAAGACCCCTTCTAGAAGACCGCCGTGACAGCTGGTTGGAAAAGCGCTTTTACGATAGTGCTTTCTAATATCCATCTAATGCTGTATCGCACAGCAGAGCTCCAAAACGCCGCCGCGATCACGAACATAGCCACTGCTGGTAGCCAGCAACTTGGCAAAGCCCACAGACCTTGGCAAAAATGCTCTCAATGCAGGTCTGTCCCACCCTCCCATGTCCCACCAGAGTCAGTCCCTGTCCTGTGGGAGCATCCGCCCTGCAGAGGTGAAGCGGGTTAGTAGCGGAGGAGAAGCGCGCACACAGACATGCTCTTTGTTACTAACCTCGGTGATAGGACTGAGTGGCTGTGTGCGTGCAGCAAAGCCCCTTTTTATTGTGTCTGTCAAGGTCAGAGTGGGAAAAGATATGTCAGAAATTCCCATGTGTCATGTCCACACAGCTCCATTGGTGCTGCTGTCCCACTGCCCGGAGAGACACAAAAGGCAAACTTCACTTTTATCTCTCTGCAAATGCAGCCTGGTTATTTTTATTCCTGTATTGTCAGGCGAGTACAAAGGCAGAGAGAGACACTCCAGCCCTGGGAGGCGGCACAGCTCTCCACGCCTGCCCGTGCTGCCTGCTCCAGTGGGGAGCAGAAGAACCAGAGCTTCGCCGTTTCCTCCTGCACCTGAGCAGTCGGTCCTCCTGCTTCTTCCCCGCACCCTGCGAGGAGAGCTGCTGCCGGTGGGATGTGTGCAGCTGCTGGCTTTCCGAGCTGCAGCATCCCAACCTCTCGCTCCACTCTGGTTCAGTCTCTCCCCGGCCAGACTGCCCAGCTGGGGACCAGGGAAGGACCTCAGGGCTTGGTCTCCGCTACTCCATTGTCTCCTGAGGCACACCAGCCGCTGCCCATTTCACACCAGCCACCACAAACACCAGCATTTACTTTTCTGGTTACACACATGAAACTCAACAGGTTTGTCAGAAGAGCCCGATGCTCCCCAGAGCTGTAATGGCCCAAGGGCAGCCCCCCAGGGCAGGCATGCTGCTGGGCAGGGGGGCTCAAGCCCCCTGCTCTGCCTTGCTCCTGGTGTTGGCAGGACTCTGGCCCTAGGGTACCTTGGGCTCTGCCTTTGGCAAGCTCTGCCCAGCAGTAACCCCTCAGGTCCTGCTCCCAGAGCTCGCTCACCTTGGCACGGGAGCTTGGTTCACGGCCAGATTCAAAATCTCTCAACAGGGAGTTTGCTGGGTCTCCTCCACACCATTTTACCTGGGCAGCATCCAAAGACACTGTGTACAACGTGGTGATTGCAGCCCGGAGCACACCTCCATCCTGGCAGAACCAGCGCAGGCTGCCCAAGACGGGAAAGGGACCCAGGAGGGGCCAGCCAGACCTACAGCTGTGCCACAGGGATTTCTGTGCCAGGCTCAAGGAAAAGCTATTGTAGTGGCTGGCATCCAAAGTGCAGTGAGGTTTCTACCCTCTCCTCCCCGAGGACCGTCCTGCCTGCCCACCAAACCTTCTGCTCCTCTCTTTGCCTTTGCTTTGGTGCATTTAGAAAGCAAAGCAGGGCTGGATGCTTTTTTGCACCCCATCTCCCTCCTGCCCGCACCAGACCAGGATGCACACGCCCTGCCAGGGTGGCGTACCACCGCTCAGCCCCCCAGGAATACGGCCGGTCCTCTCTGCAGCCCTGCTCTGCTCCTTCCCGGACACAAAGCCACTCCATGCCCCCCGTGGGAGCAGGGGCACTCGTGGGCTGTTTGGGTTCAATGCAGACTTGTGTGAAATGAGCTGCAGCCGCCTCCAGAGCTGGAAATCAGTTTCACTAGAGCTGTGTGATTGGGACCCCACATGCACGTGCAGGGAGGGGTAGCATCTGGCCCCTCTAGATGGTCTGGATGGCTGCATCACCCATCCCGGATCAGCAGGTGCCTCGGTGACAAATCACCTCTTGGCTCCCCAGTCGTGTGGTCACACCCTGGGGACACAGAAATGAGAAATAACCCCACCGAGGTCATGCTGGAGAGACAGGGCCCATGGCTGCAGGGTTTTGCTAATTCCCATTCAGTACCCCTCACATCTCAAAGTAACTTAGTAACTGTATCCTCCTGAGAGTAGGGGAAACTGAGGCACGAGGTGATTAAGGATTAGCTGCACAGTGCAGTGCCCAGGCTGGATGTGGCAGCACCAGGAGCTGCCTAGGGCAAGTGGCTTCAGCCTGGGCACGCAGTCCAGCTTGCGGAGAGATTTTTGCAGCCCCAGGACCTGCCTTGAACCTAAGCCAGGCACTGGAGGGGGTTTCTGCTGAAGCCCCAGCGGTGGTCAGTCCTTCCATTCCGCTCACAGGCATGATTCGCTGCTACACCCCATGAGTCTGGGTTCCCAGTGCTGTCTCCAGGTCCTCTGCCCTCCCACCCTGCTTTGGAGTGAGGTCTGGGAGACCCATGGGATGCAGAGGGACTCCAGACCTGTCCCCTGTGGCTGGAGCCCCAGCAGAGAAGATGGCTGGGCTCAGGGATGGGCTGGTGTTGCCTTCACAACCTCTGTAATGTAAGAGGTTTGCATGGTGCTGGTCTCCCCCATGAATGAAAATGCTCCCATGGAAGGGACTGTGCAGCATGGGCAAGGTGACTCTGAGCACACCAGGATAAAATGGGGTGAAAGCCCCCCTCTCCACATCCCATGTGGGCACTCTCAGCAGGCTGGTGGTCAGAAGCTCAGGTCCTCATCAGGATTTGGCAGCAGCTGGTGCGGAGCTGGACTCCGTGGATGTGTCTACTACATCTTCCCTGGGGACACCATTGGGGTACCCTGAGATCCCTCTTGGCTGTGGCACGACAGAGGTGCTCCACCTCGCCAAGATGGCAGAGTTCCATTGTCCTGAAGAGCCACGGGCGCTGGTGGACCACAGATCCCTGGTGGTCTTCTGCCTCTCTGTCCTGGGCTCGGGTCAGGTTTCCACCCACATCCTGGAGGGACCCAAGGCTTTAGGTGGGTCCAGTGCCAAGTCCCTTTGCCATGAGTGCCCCGGCAGTGGGATGCTCAGACCCAGCTGGCCCAGCCTCACACATTCTTCTCAGGGCATGTACTTGCCCCACGCTCTGCTCACCCCCTCTCCTGCCTTATCTTTAAAGCAATTTTATTTTCGGAGATTCCTTCTGCAGTTCCTTCTGCTCTCGATAGTTTCTCTCCCTCTTTGAAGAGGTTCCAGCAGGATCCATCAAAGGCCGAGCAGATCTGTAGAAGGGGCAATGTGGAATGGTCGCTCCAGCAGCTGCTGAAGTGTGCTTCCGCTGGGTTCGGGCGTTTTTCAGCACTGGTGTTTGTGATGTGGTTTTCAGGGTGGTAGGAATCTCATCCTCATATTGCTGGCCTGCTCAGATGGGTGTGATGGGGCATCCTCAGCAGGGCAGCGGCCACAGAGGGCTCCTCTGGACCTCCCACAAAACCCACCCTGGCACAATGAGGGGCCCACGGCTTTAGCATGCACAGAGGGGAGTTTGCTTCAGGTGGCTATTGCCCAAAGCAAACAGTCTGACAAATGTCCCATCATCCCTGCATGAGCATCCTCAGCAGTGGGAGCATCTCCCCTGACCACTGAGGCACCCCTGCTCGTCCCCCATAGCTCTGTGCTCAATGTTGATGTCCCAGGGTATGACGGAAGAGGATGGGGCTCCTCAACCATGCCCCCAAGGGCTGGACAAACCTCTCCCCATGGGACAAGACACCACCAGCTGCCCCTTCAATGAGCATTTTGTGGTCAGATCAGCTCCTGCCCAGCCCTGGAGAGCCAGGAGTGTGCCAGGAGCGCAGCCGTCCTCTCCAGAGAAATTCCCCAGCTGCTCCCTGACCCCCGGGAGGAATGTTTCCCATTAGCAGGCTCTGATAAGTGGCAGGAAGGAGAATTACTCTACGTGTCAGGCAGTTCGCTAGGGGTTTCTACACTTAACATATCACCGCTATCAGCTCCCTGAAATGCACTGGAGGGGAGTGCGAAGGCGGCTGATTAGATAAAGACAATCTGCGGAGGGGCTATTTCAGGCATATTTCCATTGAGCGAGAATGTCTGCTCACAGCGAGACAGGCGGAGGTGACGGGCCAGTGCTGCCAGCCCGACAGCATCCCTCCAGCTCAGGCTGGCCATGCAAAGCTCCCTCCAAAGCAAACCCCGACATCCCTGCAGCCCTGTCCCACCAGGGCGAGAGAGACAGCAGCCCCCACCACAGCATGGCTTTCCATGCACCTCTCAACAGGAGATGAGCGCAGCCGCGATGCTGCTGTGGGGACCCCAAAGGGCAGATGCTCCCGTGGGGCTTGGGATGGGGTTAGCACCGGTTCCTCTCATCCCACAGCTCCCCGGGCACTTCCCAGCATGCATGCTCTGCTGCCTGGACATCCCCCTCTGGGGACAGTGCTGGTCCCCCTGTCCTGGGCTGGCTGTCCTTTGGCCAGGGGTGAAGTGCTGCCTCTATAACCCTTCATGAACCTGCACGAAGCTGCTGCTGCCACGAGCACCTCGGTGCAGTGGGACACACCTCAGCATGGCACAAGGCTTGGGCAGCACGGGCATGCTGGTGGCGGAGCCTCCAGGCACCGTGCTTACACTGCACCTAGGAAGTCTCCAAAATGAGTATCAGGATTGAGGAAGTACCTGGAAGAGATATGGCATGAGAAATTAGTGTCCAGAGTTAGCAAGTGAGGTGCTGGGAAGGTCACAGGCAGGCATGGAGGCAGTGAGATCACTTGGAAACTGGGAAAACTGGAGAGGTTTTGTTTGTTTGCTTTGGATTTACCAGCTTTGAGGTTCAAGGGGTTTTCTCTTGGGGGTTGCCACCATAAAGTACCTGTTTAGGAATGAAGGTTGTGCTGAACGCTGCAAAAATTACAGGAATGTGTGAGCCTTCAGTGAAGATGCTTAAGGTTTCAGCAATGCACTTCAAAACAACGAGAGAAAAGAGAACCTTGCCCAGTTCATCTGAATACTTGATAGCACCATAATTGCAGCTGGCTCACCAGGACAGACCCTGGCACAGAGCAGCCATTGGAAACCGTGACCAAGATCTGCCCTTGAGGCTGCAAGGGAGGTGCAGGGACAGATCAGAACCAAATCTGGGATGCAGTTCTTCTGGCCCGTGTGCAGGATCTGTCCCTGCAGCGCGCTAGCTGTTCTGGTTTTGCACCAGTTTTCATCTGCTTTGTGACCTGGGAGCACAAAGTCGGATAGTGTCCTGCACACCGAGCCCACACAACCAGTCACTTGAAGAGCATCGGTCCCTGGGATGATCCCATCACAGCCCCCTGCCCTCCCCACTCCTCATACACCTTCTCCCTCGATCCATAGGAAGCTAGACCAGGGTCGTGTTGAGGAGATCAGCTGATGGAAGTGGCTGCGCTGGGCTGGGACCTGCTGGTCGGCTTTAGTCATTGTTTTCCTGGCCTGATGAAGGCCATGGCTCTGCTCTCTTGGCCTGCTGACCCAGCCTTCTGCTCACTGCAGGCTCAGCCACTGCTCAGCTCGTCCTCCCCACTGTGCTTGGTCATCAGACCCCACTCTAGTTTGAGCTCCGTCTATCTCATGACAAGGGACTATCGTTCAGGATGGAGTGGCAACAGACATGGGAGCTCCTCATGGATCTGTAGGCTTGGACGTTCCTCAAGACTGGCTGTCACCTAGAGGGAGCGATGTCCCTGCATGTCCCCCCAGCACGACAAGAGACGACTTCACCTCGCTACAGCCCATCAGATGAGATGGGCTTTTCTTTCTCCAACCTGTGTCTGATCCCAGGTTTCCAGTCTCCAGTCTGGCTATGCCTGGTGGGATGCCATCGTGCAGACAGCAGCTTTCCCCTACAAGATGCCCACTGCCTAAGCAAGGCTCTGCCCCATGGCGTGTGGGCTACTTTGAGCATCCCAACGCAGCAGCTGAGCTGGACACATGTGTGCAACAGTGTTTGTTGTCTGGAGGGAGAAACTAGCCTCCCTAAAAGCTACCCCAGCAAGCGATCCTGGTGTTGGCAGGACTCTGGCCCTGGGGTACCAGCAGCTGGCTCTATGCATGTCCATCCCAGTGGCTGCTGGGGACGTGCAGGGACCTGCCCCCTCGGCAGAAGGGGATCAGCATCCAGGGCTGGTCCCTGCCTCGGTGCTGCAGAAGCTTGGGCAGCTCCTGGGGAAGCAAAGGTGCAGCCAAACAGAGGTTCAGCACAGCAGCTTCTTTTTTTCTTTTCCCCCCGCAGCAGTCCCGCTGGCTCTCTAGCAGCCTGGCTCTCTGCTATTTATACCTCGTTCCCTGTCCGCTCCATGGCACAGAAAGCCTCGGTGGAAAAGCTAAGGAAGTGAAATTACTTTGGGGAAGAAATGACACTACCCATTTATAAATAACCTGGGTTTCATTGATCTTTTAGATGCTCTCTTGGCAGAGAGTCCAATGTCATCACTCCAGCAATGCAGACAATAGTTGGGCATTGTTTTATTCTCAGTTACAGGGAAAAGGACAGCACCAGCTGCCTTTCTATCTTTAGCCCATGAGAGCACCCTTCAATTGTTCTGCACTTCAAACAATAGGCACACGTGTAGGGGGTTTAAGATTGCTGGCCTTACCAGAGCATTTCACATCGAAATGCAGCCTTAGAGACAATAGATTTCTTTCATGCCCTGGCTGAAGCTGGTATTTATACAACAGAGAAGCCAGGGTGCAAGAGCTCTGTCTTGTTTTTCTTGTGCATGATGGGCCAGCGAGAGGTTTGGCTCCCTGGGGAGCCCTCTGAACTCTCTTCCACAAAAATAACCCTATTGTTCTGTCTTTATTTGTCTGGTGCCAAACATCACATCATCCCCTCTGCTCGCAGGGTCAAGTTAATGGCTTTGGTACTACTCGATGGCAAAAACGAGTTTCTGCATTAACGCACAAACATCCTGAGATGCAACAGAGTTGGCCAAAACCTCAGACTTGGCTCAGTTGGTTTCTCTGCAGCTGGAAGAGCAAAACAGAATTGGGGGATTTAATTTTTTTGCCTCCATTATCGGGTACCAGGGAAAGCGAGCATGCCCGCATGTGGTTGATGAGTGATTCTTTGAAGGTGCGGATGGACGGGCAGCCGGGCAGCCAGGCACCCAGCTCTGCAACCAGCCTGTCAGCTGCAGTGTATCAAATGCCCGTGCATAACTCAGCAGCATCGTGGGCAAACGATCTGCTCGTTTCCTGGTGCCTCTGCCAGTGTCCTCAGTGCCAGGCTGCCTCTGCCCTGCGTGGCCAGGGGGCCTGGGTTGTGCCGTGGGCACCCCGGGTGCAGGATGTGGCTGCGTGGGGACATACCCGCTGCAAAGCTCCCGTTCATGTGGCAGCCTCTGATGAGTGAGAAAAGCTGGGTCATGGCAGAACTATTTCTTTCCCCCCGCCCTATTGTGGCTGGTGTTGTATTGGGTTTCAATTGTCTGAGCCCTGGGCAGCCTTTGAAAGGGGACGTGACATCCCAAAGCCACAAAGCCCATCTTGGAAGGCTCTTTAACAGCCAGAGGAGAGGTTTACAAGCATAAAGTGCTTTTCTCTAAACTTTGCGGGGCTCTATTTTTAGCAAATAAAGATAATGTCCCAGTTGCTGTTGTTCATCTTTTGTTGCATGTAACATGCCAAATGCTTACCATGTCTGCCATAGCTTTTTATCATTTAACCTTCTCCGAGCTGCATTGCAGCGCTCTCATGCTGTTACAGAGATTATGGGGTATCTGCATGCACAAATCCTTCCCGGGCTGCTGGATTACTTTGCAAAGATCTCATTCTCCAGACTGAATTTGGAAAAGAGAAAGAAAAGGCAAGCCAGAGCCCTCTATAAAGAGTTTTTCCAGTCTGGGAACTCCCAAGGACAGGGCAGCACCTTTTTCCAACTTACTTGCAGTGAAACTGGACCATTTTTTGCAATGTTTTGCTTAAAAATTCAAGCTTTTTATGCCCTTTCTCAGACTCCCAGAGCAAACAGTGAGGAGAGGGGACTCAGTACTCTGCCAGGACAGAGGACTGAGAGGGGAAATGCTTCTGATTGAGTAAACTCTGTCTTTCTGCATTGTCATAGACTTTGCTCCTTGCTTCCATCCCTCGACCAACATGCGGGCGAACAGCCCTTGCCCATGGCAGGATCTAAGCAGGCTCCCAGTGCAGGGCAGCTTTCCAGCAAGACAAGACAGGATTTGCCAGTTCACTTCCAAATTCCCAGCCTGGATCTGTATTGATTAAGGTGTGAATCCACAGTTACTGATCAAAGGAATGGCAGAGAGGAAGGAGTAGGACTCCAACGTCCAGAGAAGAGCCAAAGTGGGAGCATTAGAGAGCTATAATTACAGAGCTTTATTGCAGAGCGGGATCTCTAAAAGCAGAGCTAAGAGGCTTGCAATGACCCAAACAACTCCTGGCACTGGTAAGAGGATAAAGATTAAGGTGTGAATCCACAGTTACTGATCAAAGGAATGGCAGAGAGGAAGGAGTAGGACTCCAACGTCCAGAGAAGAGCCAAAGTGGGAGCATTAGAGAGCTATAATTACAGAGCTTTATTGCAGAGCGGGATCTCTAAAAGCAGAGCTAAGAGGCTTGCAATGACCCAAACAACTCCTGGCACTGGTAAGAGGATAAAGAGCTGCTCGTCTCTCAAGCTTGGGGTGCCGACCGGTGATGATCTGTCTATGGAGGGCGGCCGAGCGTCACAACGGGCACCGCCCTTGCTGGAGAAGTCCCACACACACATGTGAGCCTGGCACCCTCCTCAGCTGGCACGCTCTAGGTTAATATATATGATTGTATGTCTATATATATGGTCTTAATCCACCCACAGCCTCTCTGTGGGTTAGACGGGTTGGGGACCCTCCTGCACAGACAGTGCTTGCTGTGGGGCGTGGCTCTTGGTGAAATTCCAGAATTGGTGCTGCTGGATAACAGTAGCTCTTAGAGCAGACTGGAAACTGAGGCAAAGAATAAAGTCACTTGCAAAAAGTCATCGAGTCAGTGGCCAAGCGAGGAAAGGATCCCCTCCTCCTCCCGGGCAGTCTGGCGGCGCATCTGACAGCTCTGGGACAGGTCACCAAGGAGAAGGGAGGTCTCCATTCTGAGAGGTTTTCCAGTAAAGTCACAGTCACTCTGATCTCGTGCTAGTGACAGTCCCACTGTGAGCAGGAGGCTGGGATAGAGACCAGCCCCGTCCCTCTCTCATTCCCTGACGTGAGGAAAACTCCAAGCTAATCCCTGCTGGGAGAGCAGATGAAAAAATAGGTATCCACCGGTAGCACACTGGTGTCAATGAAATAATTCACAATTTTCCAGTTTTGTGATTGCAGAATGCAAGCATCATACGTGGATTTACTCATTCTGTTCTCAAAGCTGCATTAGTGAAAAGTCCAAGTAAAGATGCAGATCTGAGGATGATGTTCTGCTGGCTGCACACAAGCATCACCAAACCCTCTCTTCACCAGCAATCGACAATTTCAGTCATTCATAACACAGGTCACAAACCAAGTACAGCCCTGCTGCATTCGTTGGAGCCTCACAGTTATATTGTAAATGCACTCTGAAAATGCTTAAGTAATTTTAAGACTCCAGTACGTACACAAATAATTGCCTTGTGATGACAATAAATCTTTTTTCTAGTTATGCTGTTGTGTTGATGGCACCTTACTGGCAAATGTGTTAGGGTCGTTTCATTCTATTAAACTTCGTGTAAGAGCAGAGCGAGTTCGGACTGAGAGTTCCTTTGTATCTTTAAACAAAAAACTAGGAAGGCCCTGGTTTGGATTTATTTACACATAAAACAATTTTATCTGTTCCTAATACAGACACATTCCTGCAGAAATTACCCCCTCGACTCATCACACTGCCATTTCAAGCCCTATTGCTGGGAAACGAATGTCCTGCAAGTATATGAAACTGTTCTGAAATCTGAGATTTACCAGATGTACTCAACCAAGGAGGCACAGAACAACCCCCAGCCTTGGATCTCTCCTAAACAGAGAAGAGGGCAACCCTACCCTCCTGACGAACCCAGACAAAGTCAGCGCAAATACACGGCTAAAGTGGGAGAAATAGATCAGCTTGCATTATGCTGCAGGGTGTCCCAGAGGACCAGGGAGCGCGGCACGGCATGTGGCTGGGGACATAGCTGCAGGGACAACACCAGGGTGCACTCAACAGCCCCCCCCAGGCCCTGCTCACCTGCAGGGGAGGTGGGAGGAGGAGTAGAGCCCAAACTCTAGAAGAGGGTCTGGGGCCAGTGGCTGGGGACATGGGACCACTGGGTGCAGCCCTCGCCAAGGTGACCCCCTGGTGCTGCCATGCAGGGACCTGGTGGGACAGAGGGTGGCCCTGGAAAATTGCCCATGGGGCTGGTGCCGCCCAAGCACTGGGCATCCCAACGTGGCCTCAGCCCTGCAGCCGTCCCGGCAGCCCGGGGTCCCCAGACCCCCAACGACGGGGGGACGTCTGCAATGGGACTGCTGATGGGCATCGAGGTACCCCTGCCAGGGCCTGCCGGTGCAGTGCAGCGAAGGGATGTGGGCAATGAGGGTGCTGAAAAAGTGGAAAACACAAAGGTGCTTCCAGCATGGGACCAGTTTGGGTTCTTTCATCTCCAAACCCAGACCTGCGGTTCCTCTGCCTTCCCTGCCCTGCCCAGGGACACTCTCAGCCCCCACCAGACAGCAGGTGCCGCAGCTCCAGTCCCAGCAGGTGCCCAGGAGTTCCCCTGAGATGTCTTCCCTGCTCGTGGCTCACGGCCCCTC